>NC_060186.1:19197561-19295061 GCF_021184085.1 Oncorhynchus gorbuscha | reverse complement strand
ACAAATCTCCGTCCCAGTCTCAGGTCTTTTGCAGACTCCATCAGGGTTTCTTCCAGAATGGTCCTGTATTTGGCTCCATCCATCTTCCCATCCATTTGAACCATCTTCCCTGTCCCTGCTGAAGAAAAGCAGGCCCAAACCATGATGCTGCCACCACCATGTTTGACAGTGGGGATGGTGTGTTCAGGGTGATGAGCTGTGTTGCTTTTACGCCAAACATAACGTTTTGCATTGTTGCCAAAAAGTTCCATTTTGGTTTCATCTGACCAGAGCACCTTCTTCCACATGTTTGGTGTGTCTCCAAGGTGGCTTGTGGCAAACTTTAAACAACACTTTTTATGGATATCTTTAAGAAATGGCTTTCTTCTTGCCACTCTTCCATAAAGGCCAGATTTGTGCAATATACGACTGATTGTTGTCCTATGGACAGAGTCTCCCACCTCAGCTGTAGATCTCTGCAGTTTATCCAGAGTGATGATGGGCCTCTTGGCTGCATCTCTGATCAGTCTTCTCCTTGTATGAGCTGAAAGTTTAGAGGGACGGCCAGGTCTTGGTAGATTTGCAGTGGTCTGATACTCCTTCCATTTCAATATTATCGCTTGCACAGTGCTCCTTGGGATGTTTAAAGCTTGGGAAATCTTTTTGTATCCAAATCCGGCTTTAAACTTCTTCACAACAGTATCTCGGACCTGCCTGGTGTGTTCTTTGTTCTTCATGATGCTCTCTGCGCTTTTAACGGACCTCTGAGACTATCACAGTGCAGGTGCATTTATACGGAGACTTGATTACACACAGGTGGATTGTATTTATCATCATTAGTCATTTAGGTCAACATTGGTTCATTCAGAGATCCTCACTGAACTTCTGGAGAGAGTTTGCTGCACTGAAAGTAAAGGGGCTGAATAATTTTGCACGCCCAATTTTTCAGTTTTTGATTTGTTAAAAAAGTTTGAAATATCCAATAATGTCGTTCCACTTCATGATTGTGTCCCACTTGTTGTTGATTCTTCACAAAAAAATACAGTTTTATATCTTTACGTTTGAAACCTGAAATGTGGCAAAAGGTCGCAAAGATCAAGGGGTCCGAATACTCTCGCAAGGCACTGTGTATATATATATAGTAGGTCTCTACATTTATATACAATTTTAGTCGTTTAAAAAAAATGTTTTGTTATTCAAATAACAGCAATACAATAAAGTAAAATACAAAGACAATACGAATGGCAATTCCACCGTGGATGCTCTGGTCACCTACCCGAGACTCCGGCAAGGCGAAGCCCCTGCCCCCAACCCAAAGGGATTTTCCAAGGGTGGGAAGGACCAAACAGACCAGTTACAGTGTGAAACCACCAGGACTGGAACACAGACCAGTTACAGTGTGAAACCACCAGGACTGGAACACAGACCAGTTACAGTGTGAAACCACCAGGACTGGAACACAGACCAGTTACAGTGTGAAACCACCAGGACTGGAACACAGACCAGTTACAGTGTGAAACCACCAGGACTGGAACACAGACCAGTTACAGTATGAAACCAAAACTCCAAAAACAATAATCACACCCCCACCCTCACTCCCGATTGGAGGACCTCAAACATTTATACTGTACATTTGTGTTTATTTATTCCATTCAACCCATCTCTCCCAGTAAATCACCATTCTACATTTTCCTCTTCTAATACATCCCTCCATTCTCCCATGGTGTCTCATTTGGAACCTCCCCATCATTCTACCATGTTGTCTCACCAGGGACCTCCCCATCATTCTCCCATGTTGTCTCACCAGGGACCTCCCCATCATTCTCCCATGTTGTCTCACCAGGGACCTCCCCATCATTCTACCATGTTGTCTCACCAGGGACCTCCCCATCATTCACCCATGTTGTCTCACCAGGGACCTCCCCATCATTCTACCATGTTGTCTCACCAGGGACCTCCCCATCATTCTACCATGTTGTCTCACCAGGGACCTCCCCATCATTCTACCATGTTGTCTCACCAGGGACCTCCCCATCATTCTACCATGTTGTCTCACCAGAGACCTCCCCATCATTCTCCCATGTTGTCTCACCAGGGACCTCCCCATCATTCTCCCATGTTGTCTCACCAGGGACCTCCCCATCATTCTCCCATGTTGTCTCACCAGGGACCTCCCCATCATTCTCCCATGTTGTCTCACCAGGGACCTCCCCATCATTCTCCCATGTTGTCTCACCAGGGACCTCCCCATCATTCTCCCATGTTGTCTCACCAGGGACCTCCCCATCATTCTACCATGTTGTCTCACCAGGGACCTCCCCATCATTCTCCCATGTTGTCTCACCTGGGCCCTCCCCATCTGCAACATTTATGACAAAATTGCCCCAAAAATAAAAAAAATTCCCAAGAGCACAATGAGGTCTAAGATCCTATTTTAGTTACTTAGCAGACGCTCTCAACCAGAGAGACTTACAGTAGAGTGGATACATTTTCTTGTCTCTCCCTCTCTCTCTCTGTGTGTGAGGACAGACTGGACAGAGATTGTGCCCCAGATATTATGAACTCTCATCCTCCAAGATGTGTGTCTGATGAACTGTGGTAGTGTACAGTATCAACCCACACTACCCAGAAGGACACAGTGTGTAGGAATCATCTTAGACACGTGAACGTGCTCACAGACTGGCATGTGCAGAGGGTCTGAGACACAAACACACATTATGCCTTGATTAATATACACGGGCCGGTGTGTAATGCACACATGCCTCACACATGCAGTCGCACACGCCTTGATAAACACACATAAACACACACTGGGTGAGTAACCATCTCCTTCCTCACTAGTATTATATTAGGTTCATGTGGAGGCGTCTCCTAACCCTGGGTGAACCTAGGCATGACCCGTTGCTGTCACTCATCACCCTCCCCTATCCCTGCCCGTGGAGGGTTTACCTAATCCAGCGACCTCTCAGCAGCCCCGCAGGTACCCACCACACCACACCCCTTTCTGCACCTGTTCCCCTGTTGAGGGAAGAGCACTCCATCCAGCATGTAGTGCCTGCAGATGGGACATATACATTTAGTTTCTAATGACCCTTTAATGCCTCCACAGATTATTTAATGTCTGTCTGATATGGCACCCTGTTCCTTAAATAGTGCACTACGTGTGATGTAATATTAGCCTGGATTTAACCCAGGCTATTGGGTTTCTGCAATGGCATCCTATTTCCAAGTGCACTACTTTTGACCAGAGCCCTATGTGGGCCCGGTTCAAAAGCTGCGCACTATATCGAGAAGAGAGTGCCATTTTGGACACAGTGTGTAGATGTTGAATCCAGGCAAATGATAATGTATGAGGTCTTCAGAGGAGCTGGAGGTGCCTCTCATCAATTTATGCAGCCGCATGCGGTTTATAGTTACGACGGCAGCCACTTGACGGTTACCGCCGGTTACCGAGGTGGCTGGGCGGGTGCCTGTCTCTGAAATTGTAGCCAGAGTTTTAGAGATTATATTTTGTCATTGTTGAGGAAATACGCACACATACTTCCCTTTCACTCTCTTTCACACACACTTACACACACTTACACACACACTTACACACACACTTCCACACACACTTACACACACGCTTACACACACACATACACACACACACACTTACACACATGCTTACACACACACACACACACACACACACACACACACACACACACACACACACACACACACACACACACACACACACACACACACACACACACACACACACACACACACACACACACACACACACACACACACACACACACACACACACACACACACACAGCTGTAATTGTTTGTTCCATTGTGATGGGCTGCTGTGTGTTTCAAGGGAAGTGTGTTATGGGTTTCAGACTCTGAACCGTTTCCCAGTCATGACAAACACCTTGGCCCTCCAGGCCTTCTCTGTATTTTAGAACAGTGGGACGACCTTGTTTTTCATCTGAAGTGCTTCTACTGACTACAATGATTGAACATTTCGCTTTGGTTCGCTCAACCTATTATATTAAGTGTTTCTGAAATCAAATAACAAATTCAACAGATCAATGTGATTTTTAAAAAATTGAATGAAAGCTTCTAAATTGCTTTCATCCCTTCATAGCGGAGGGGGCAATGTTGCTGCAGCAGCCTATCAGAAGATTTTGAGGTGTGGCTTATTAGAGTTCTTTTTTTGCCCATCCATGAGGGTGAATGCCATTGAGTGTCATGTCTTTTAAGTTGAGTGTTGAAAAAAATAAGTTGAAAATTGAAATACAAAAAAAAAGTATTTTTCAATTGAGAAAACCAATCTTATTTACTTTACCAGTTGAAGTAATTTTTGGGTTGATCCAAATAGTAATTTTTGGGTTGATCCAAATAGTCATTTTTGGGTTGATCCAAATAGTCATTTTTGGGTTGATCCAAATAGTCATTTTTGCAGTGTAGAGGTGTTTACTAACTGCTGCTTTTCCACTCCCTAATGTCCCTTACCCGCCACTATCAAGCATAGTGTGAAAACTACCAGACAGGCAGGAACTGAACATGACAGATGACATCATTGAGGAAACTAGCTGCGCATAAATCAACTGAGGAAATTCTGTCTTCTCTCAAGTGATCTTATTTTGATCCAAGTCACACAGACAAACAGCCCATTTGACTTGAGATATAACAGAGTTACACATGAGATAAACAAACATACAGTCAATAACACAATAGAAAAACATGTGTACAGTGCTAACGAAGGAATGAGGTAAGGCAATAAATAGGCCAATAGTGGTGAAGTAATTACAATTTACACTGGAGTGATATATGTGCAGATGAGGATGTGCAAGAAATACTGGTGTGCAAAAGAGCAGAAAAACAAAAACAAAATATGGGGATGAGGTAGGTAGATGGTTGGATGGGCTATTTACAGATGGGCTGTGTACAGCTGCAGCGATCGGAAAGCTGCTCTGACAGCTGACGCTAAAAGTTAGTGAGGGAGATATAAGCCTCCAACTTCACTGATTTTTGCAATTCGTTCCAGCAGCAGAGAACTGGAAGGAAATTGGCCAAAAGAGGTGTTGGCTCTGGGGATGACCAGTGAAATATACCTGCTGGAGCGCGTACTACGGGTGGGTGTTGCTATGGTGACCAGTGAGCTGAGATAAGACGGTGCTTTACCTAGCAAAGATTTATAAATGACCTGGAGCCAGTGGGTTTGGCGACGAATATGGAGCGAGGACCAGCCAACGAGAGCATACAGGTCGCAGTGGTGGGTAGTATATGGGGCTTTGGTGACAAAACGGATGGCACTGTGATAGACTGCATCCAATTAGCTGAGTAGAGTGTTGGAGGCTAATTTGTAAATTACATCGCCGAAGTCAAGGTTGTGAAGATAGTCAGTTTTACAAGGGTAAGTTTGGCAGTATGAGTGAAGGAGACTTTGTTGCGAAATAGGAATCTAATTCTAGATTTAACTTTGGATTGGACATGCTTAATGTGAGTCTGGAAGGAGAGTTTACAGTCTAACAAGACACCTAGGTATTTATAGTTGTCCACATATTCTAAGTCAGAACCATCCAGAGTAGTGATGCTAGTCAGGTGGGTGGGTGCGGGCAGCGAACGGTAGAAGAGCATGCATTTAGTTTTACTAGCATTTAAGAGCAGGTGGAGGCCACGGAAGGAGTGTTGTATGGTGTTGAAGCTCGTTTGGAGATTTGTTAACACAGTGTTCAAAGAAGGGCCAGATCTATACAGAATGGTGTCGTCTGCGTAGAGGTGAATCAAAGAATCACCCGCAGAGAGAGCGACATCATTGATATATACAGAGAAGAGAGTCGGCCTGAGAATTGAACACTGTGACAACCCCATAGAGACTGCGAGAGGTCCAGACAACAGGCCCTCCGATTTGACACACTGAACTCTCTCAGAGAAGTAGTTGGTGAACCCGGCGAGGGAATCATTTGAGAAACCAAGGCTGATTGAGTCTGCCGATGAGGATGTGGTGATTGACAGGCCAGGTCGATGAAGACGGCTGCACAGTACTGTCTTTTATCAATGACAGTTATGATATCGTTTAGTACCTTGAGCGTGGCTGAGTTGCACCCATGACCAGCTCATAAACCAGATTGCATAGCGCAGAAGGTACAGTGGGATTCGAAATGGTCGGTGATCTGTCTGTTCTCTTGACTTTCGAAGACTTTAGAAAGGCAGGGCAGGATGGATATAGGTCTGTAACAGTTTGGGTCTAAAGTGTCCCCCCCTTTGAAGAGGGGGATGACCTCGGCCGCTTTTCAATCTTTAGGAATCTCAGACAATTGAACAGACTAGTAATAGGGGCTGCAACAATGGTGGCGGATCATTTTAGGAAGAGATGGTACAGATTGTTTAGCCCAGCTGATTTGTAGGGTTCCAGATTTTGCAGCTCTTTCAGAACATCAGCTGTCTGGATTTGGGTAAAGTAGCAGCAGAGCTGTTGGCTGGGGTTGGGGTAGCCAGGTGGAAAGCATGCCCAGCCGTAGAGAATTGCTTATTGAAATTCTCGATTATCGTGGTGACAGTGTTTCCTAGTCTCAGTGCAGTGGGCAGCTGGGAGGAGAGGCTCTTATTCTCCATGGACTTTAGTGTCCCAAAACCTTTTGGAATTAGTGCTGCAGGATGCAAATGTCTGTTTGAAAAGACAGCCTTTGCTTTCCTAACTGACTGTGTGTATTGGTTCCTGACTTCCCTGAAAAGTTGCATATCTGGGGAACTATGCGATGCTAGTGCAGTACGCTACAAGGTGTTCTTGTGCTGGTCAAGGACAGTCAAGTCTGGGGTGAACCAAGGGCTATATCTGTTCTTAATTCTACATTTTTTGAACGGGGCATGCTTATTTAAGATGGTGAGGAAACACATTTGAAGAACGACCAGACATCCTCTACTGACGGGATGAGGTCAATATCCTTCCAGCATACCCGGTCCAGGTCGATTAGAAAGGTCTGCTCGCAGGTGTTTTAGGGAGCGTTTGACAGTGATGAGGGGTGGTCGTTTGACCACGGACGCAGGCAATGAGGCAGTGATCGCTGAGATCCTGGGTTGAAAATAGCAGAGGTGTATATAGAGGGCAAGTTGGTCAGGATGATATCTATGAGAGTGCCCATGTTTACGGATTTAGGGTTGTACCTGGTAGGTTCTTTGATAATTTGTGTGAGATTGAGGTCATCTAGCTTAGATTGTAAAACGGCCGGGGTGTTATGCATATCCCAATTTAGGTCCCCCAATTTAGGGCAATCAATTGGCATATGGTGTATAATCTAGAGTTTGTCATTCAAACATTCAACATTTACACAACCCATTCATTAGGAACTGGTAGTTGTGATGAATGAGTTGTAGAACCGTATAGAAACAGTGGTGTATATGCCTGTATATGTTCAGTAAGAGGCCCCCAACCACCCAGCGGGCCCCGGAGGAGATATAGAGTTACAAAGTGAACCGTAACACTTCTCTATATGGCAATAGATGTCCCCACATGTTGTGAATATAATATGCTTGTAAATTATTTTCCCAACTCAACTCCATTCCTTGGCTATTTGGTGCGGGTAGTAAATTGGGAATTTGTGTTGGTGCCCACCCCGACAGTGTACTCGGTGGCCATGAAAACCACTCAGAATCCTCCTACAAAAGAAAAACTTTCCTCCTGCCTGAGGAATTTCATACCCATCAGAGAGAAAGAGAGAAACACATTATGAAGTAATTGTAATTACTATGATATATTCTAATTACTATATGAGATCGTCCAGACAGTCTTTTACCCTAACCATACACAACAGCGGACCCATGTCTGAGCGTAAGCATGCTTAGCCCTACAGTGGAAGCATGGCATGTTGGCAGTGTCGAGAGTTAGTCGACAACCCCTGTCTGCTGTCATGATGTTTGTTTCGGATGGTTGGAAAATCATTCATCAGCCACTGTGGTGTGTGTGTGTCTGTCTGCATGTGTCTGTGTCTGCGTGTGTGTCTGTGTCTGCGTGTGTGCGGCGTCGTTGGTCTCTCGGAGCGGCGGGTGAGAAAATAGAGGCTCTGTGTGATTTATGTGGCTTCGCGGGGCAGATTAAATGGTCTGTCCACAGCTCCTGAGAGGGCTATATATAATGGCAGGGACTACTAGCTTAGCGCTGAGGTCTGAGGGATGGAGGGGGACCAGAGGTGTATAGGAACACTGGACACTGTCTCCTTAGTTGGTTGGTTGGTTGGCTGGCTGGCTGGCTGGCTGGCTGGTTGGTTGGCTGGCTGGTTGGCTGGCTGGCTGGCTGGTTGGTTGGTTGGCTGGTTGGTTGGCTGGTTGGTTGGTTGGTTGGCTGGTTGGCTGGCTGTTTGGCTGGCTGGTTGGTTGGCTGGATGGCTGGCTGGTTGGCTGGTTGGTTGGTTGGCTGGCTGGTTGGTTGGCTGGTTGGCTGGCTGGTTGGTTGGCTGGCTGGCTGGTTGGTTGGCTGGTTGGTTGGCTGGTTGGTTCAGTCATTTGTTCACTCGCTCACTCACTCACTCACTCACTCACTCACTCACTCACTCACTCACTCACAACCTTTATATCACTGGTGGAGAATAAGTAAGGAACTGTATAGGGCCAGTGGAGCAACTGCATTACACTGTGGTTCAATAGGTCTTTATTGACCTTGTCACTGTTGTTGGTGACCCTTGATACTGTTATTGTCACCTACAGAAGAAAGATAGCAGGTTGGCTAACAGCAGTCAGGCATACTGTAGTTCAGTGGTCACCAACCAGTCGATCGCGATCTTCAAGGCATTCAAATCAAATCAAATCAAATTTATTTATATAGCCCTTTGTACATCAGCTGATATCTCAAAGTGCTGTACAGAAACCCAGCCTTGTCACACCCTGACCATAGTTTGCTTTGTATGTTTCTATGTTTTGTTTGGTCAGGGTGTGATCTGAGTGGGCATTCTATGTTGTGTGTCTAGTTTGTCTGTTTCTGTGTTTGGCCTGATATGGTTCTCAATCAGAGGCAGGTGTTAGTCATTTGTCTCTGATTGGGAACCATATTTAGGTAGCCTGTTTGGTGTTGGGGTTTGTGGGTGATTGTCTCCTGTGTCAGTGTTTGTTCCACACGGGACTGTTTCGGGTTTCCACACTTGTTGTTTTTGTAGTTTATTCATGTATAGTTTTCTTATTAAAAACAAACATGAATTTCAACCACTCTGCATTTTGGTCCTCCTCTCCTTCGACGGAAGAATCCAGTTACAAGCCTAAAACCCCAAACAGCAAGCAATGCAGGTGTAGAAGCACTGTGGCTAAAAACTCCCCAGAAAGGCCAAAACCTAGGAAGAAACCTAGAGAGGAACCAGGCTATGTGGAGTGGCCAGTCCTCTTCTGGCTGTGCCGGGTGGAGATTATAACAGAACATGGGCAAGATGTTCAAATGTTCATAAATTACCAGCATGGTCAAATAATAATAAGGCAGAACAGTTGAAACTGGAGCAGCAGCACGGCCAGGTGGACTGGGGACAGCAAGGAGTCATCATGTCAGGTAGTCCTGAGGCGTGGTCCTAGGGCTCAGGTCCTCCGAGAGAGAGAAAGAAAGAGAGAAAGAGAATTAGAGAGAGCACACTTAAATTCACACAGGATACCGAATAGGACAGGAGAAGTACTCCAGATATAACAAACTGACCCTAGCCCCCTACACATAAACTACTGCAGCATAAATACTGGAGGCTGAGACAGGAGGGGTCAGGAGACACTGTGGCTGCATCCGAGGACACCCCCAGACAGGGCCAAACAGGAAGGATATAACCCCACCCACTTTGCCAAAGCACAGCCCCCACATCACTAAAGGGATATCTTCAACCACCAACTTACCATCCTGAGACAAGGCCGAGTATAGCCCACAAAGATCTCCGCCACGGCACAACCCAAGGGGGGGCGCCAACCCAGACAGGAAGATCACATCAGTGACTCAACCCACTCAAGTGACGCACCCATCCATTCCTAGTCGATCACCAAATATTTCTGTAGAAAAGCCAACGATAAAGGCTTGTGCTCCTTTAAAAAAAAATGTTGTGCTGTTGGTGGTGGCAAGTGCAGTTGATTCACAAACCCTGCGCCCCGAGTAGACAAAGTGTTCCCATTATTGAACCTTTTCATTTGTCTGAAAAGATAGACTCCACCTGGAGGTTTGTGGCTAAATTGACCACGCCTACTCCTCGGGCTCATCATGCCTACAGCTACCAGCAGAGTTTGACACTGGCCTACATGAGATACCATGACCAGAGAGAGACTGTCAAAGAATAGAGCAAAGAGCTGCTGTTTAAGTTTTTATTCAGCACTGTCAACACTGTGGTGGGCTTCTCTGTACCACCACTCGCGCTGCAGCTGCAATGAATTAGTAGTCAAGTGTATCGACAGCCCTGCGTTTTTAGCATTATTAGCAGCTTGTTGTGTCGATTTTAATACTAAGGAATATTTAACTTTCTCTGGTCAGAGGAACAATATGAGTTTGTGCATGAGGCAGATGCGGCGCGACTCAAGTTTCGCCATCAGGCAGAAGAAGGTGTCCTCTCTCTCTGTTCGGAGTTGAGGGATAGGGGTGGAGGGAGAGTAGGGGGATAGAGGTGGAGGGAGAGTAGGGGGATAGAGGTGGAGGGAGAGTAGGGGGATAGGGGTGGAGGGAGAGTAGGGGGATAGGGGTGGAGGGAGATTAGGGGGATAGGAGGGGAGGGAGAGTAGGGGGATAGGGGTGGAGGGAGAGTAGGGGGATAGGGGTGGAGGGAGAGTAGGGGGATAGGGGTGGAGGGAGAGTAGGGGGATAGGGGTGGAGGGAGAGTAGGGGGATAGAGGTGGAGGGTGAGTAGGGGGATAGAGGTGGAGGGAGAGTAGGGGGATAGGGGTGGAGGGAGAGTAGGGGGAAAGAGGTGGAGGGAGAGTAGGGGGATAGGGGTGGAGGGAGAGTAGGGGGATAGAGGTGGAGGGAGAGTAGGGGGATAGAGGTGGAGGGAGAGTAGGGGGATAGGGGTGGAGGGAGAGTAGGGGGATAGGGGTGGAGGGAGATTAGGGGATAGGAGGGGAGGGAGAGTAGGGGGATAGGGGTGGAGGGAGAGTAGGGGGATAGGGGTGGAGGGAGAGTAGGGGGATAGGGGTGGGGGAGGGGTGGAGGGAGAGTAGGGGGATAGGGGTGGAGGGAGAGTAGGGGGATAGGGGTGGAGGGAGAGTAGGGGGATAGGGGTGGAGGGAGAGTAGGGGGATAGAGGTGGAGGGAGAGTAGGGGGATAGGGGTGGAGGGAGAGTAGGGGGATAGGGGTGGAGGGAGAGTAGGGGGATAGGGGTGGAGGGAGATTAGGGGGATAGGAGGGGAGGGAGAGTAGGGGGATAGGGGTGGAGGGAGAGTAGGGGGATAGGGGTGGAGGGAGAGTAGGGGGATAGGGGTGGAGGGAGAGTAGGGGGATAGGGGTGGAGGGAGAGTTGGGGGATAGGGGTGGAGGGAGAGTAGGGGGATAGGGGTGGAGGGAGAATAGGGGATAGGGGTGGAGGGAGAGTAGGGGGATAGGGGTGGAGGGAGAGTAGGGGGATAGGGGTGGAGGGAGAGTAGGGGGATAGAGGTGGAGGGAGAGTAGGGGGATAGAGGTGGAGGGAGAGTAGGGGGATAGAGGTGGAGGGAGAGTAGGGGGATAGAGGTGGAGGGAGAGTAGGGGGATAGAGGTGGAGGGAGAGTAGGGGGATAGGGGTGGAGGGAGAGTAGGGGGATAGGGGTGGAGGGAGAGTAGGGGGATAGGGGTGGAGGGAGAGTAGGGGGATAGAGGTGGAGGAGAGAGTAGGGGGATAGAGGTGGAGGGAGAGTAGGGGGATAGAGGTGGAGGGAGAGTAGGGGGATAGAGGTGGAGGGAGAGTAGGGGGATAGGGGTGGAGGGAGAGTAGGGGGACAGAGGTAGAGGGAGAGTAGGGGGATAGAGGTGGAGGGAGAGTTGGGGGATTGGTTTGGAGGGAACTGGGAAATGGAGAAAATGGAAAAATAAACACAGGAGACAAACAGTTGAGTCGACCAATGGAAGTGTGTTTATTTGAAGTTGTGTGAGGAGAGGAAGCAGACAGAGGGAGGCTGCTGTTGCTGTGCTCACACATACACACACACACACTCTCTCTTTATGATGGAGGAATTCTCACTTTAAACAAACAAAGGCAGGAAATCGGAGGTGAACTCTTAAATGACGGCCCCAAGGGTCCTGCTGAACTCTCTTAACTAGTGGGAACACTTCTATCTGACAATTAGTTCATCTATCATCAATTAGTTCCTATAGTAACATAGACTTCACTTACACCTAAACACACTTAACTTTGTCTCCCTTTAAAAGACTGTAAATTACTGTAGGAAAATAGTGTGTATGTGTCTTCCCTGTCTCCGCTATCTGAATCCCTCAGTTTGCTCTGTCAGATAAGTGATCTTGAGAGTGCGGTGCAGCAAATGAGAAAAATCTAGGATCAAGAGGGGGCAGTGTTTGTGCTTTGTATTACCCCCCACACACACACACCCACACACATACCCTAGCAAACATCCTGGTGGGACAGTGGGATCCTGGAGGCTGCTGTGTGTGCGTGCATGCGGTATGTGGGGTTGAATGGTGTGGGAGGAGTGTGTGCGATGGGTCTTGGTGTGACAGTGAGGCGGGTATGTCCGTCAGACAGACAGGTCAGGCTGAGCTCTCTGTCTTCTAAATGCTGGAGACAAAGGCTAAGAGTTGGGGACGAGACTCCCAAGTTTATGTCTGTCAACTTGGCAAGAGATCAGTTCAGTGTAGTTTTGCTTCTTGTGTGATGATGCGTGTGTCTGTGTGGGTGTGTTCTTTCATGTGTGTGTGTTTTTATTTTTCATTGTGTAAAGGTTCGAGGAAATAAAGACAAGGTGAGTGACCCGAGAAAGATGTCTCTGAAAGAACACTTAGACCAGAATTGTTCTCATTTAATCACACATTTGGCAGTGTGTTATGTCCCACATTTGAGTCGATGGGAAAACAGTTCAGTGTTTTCAGGCTACAGGGTTTTCCTGAGTCCCGCCTGGTTTTGTATGGCTGCAGACCTTTCCTTGAACTGCACTGAATACAAGGATAATCTGTCCAGGCGGATCTCAATGTTTTCACACACACACACACACAGACACACACACACACACACACACACACACAGACACACACACACACAGCCGGACATCAGAGCGGGGTCGAGGTGCTGAAAGTGACTGGGCACAGGCTAACACAGTGACCACACGGCCCCTCCCTCTCAAACACAAACTCTTCCTCCGTTTTATAAATACTTTGTTTAAATGTTATTACAGTTCATGTAAAGGCTTTGAAAGGGACCTCTAATGATTTGGTTGTGAGTTTCTCTCTGTCTCTCTCTCCCCCTCTCTCTTTAAGTTTCCTCTCTCTCTCTTTCTTAATCTCTCTCTCTCTCTGGGGGTAAATATGAGTTGTTATTTACTTCGGAAATCTTTCCATTTTCTCTTCTCCTGCCATGTTCGCTGTATTTTTAGGCCAGAGCTTGTTTTTGGTGAGTCAAAATGTTTTACGAGTGTGAGTGTGACTGACCCGGTGTGTGTGTGTGTGTGTGTGTGTGTGTGGAGTTAGTTACAACCGTCAGAGCTACAGGGGAATGGACACCACAACATCTCCATACTTCCATACTGTCCACACACACACACACACACACACACACACACACACACACACACACACACACACACACACACACACACACACACACACACACACACACACACACACACACACACACACACACACACACACACACACACACACACACACACACACACACACACACACACACACACACACACACACACACACACACACTTCCTCTTGTAATTCAAATAATACAGGTTAGGGAAGGTTCCTGACCCAAATAGCAGTTACAACTGTAGCCTGATTCCAGATCTGTTGTGCAGTCTTGCCAACTTCAATGACCATAGGAGCAAGACAGCACAAACAGATCTGGCACCAGGTTAGTAAAGCTTTTGTTCCCTTAAAAGAGATGAACAGCTGGACTCTGTTAAAGTGAAATGAAAGCTTCCTGCCCTCCTCTCCACACAGTCACTGTCTGGATGCAAACTTAGTTTCACTAATGCAACTGCTAGTCCCAACTGGTTCTTTTATTATGACATCACAGTCCTGAAGGACTGAAGGTCTGACAGGAATCACCTATATCACCTTTGCTTTTGTCTGAGACTCAGCTTCCCATGACAGAGAGAGAGAGAGAGAGAGAGAGAGAGAGAGAGAGAGAGAGAGAGAGAGAGAGAGAGAGAGAGAGAGAGAGAGAGAGAGAGAGAGAGAGAGAGAGAGAGAGAGAGAGAGAGAGAGAGAGAGAGAGAGAGAGAGAGAGAGAGAGAGAGAGAGAGAGAGACAGGAGAGAGAGACAGACAGACAGACAGACAGACAGAGAGACAGACAGACAGACAGACAGACAGACAGACAGACAGACAGACAGACAGACAGACAGACAGACAGACAGACAGACAGACAGACAGACAGGGAGACAGACAGACAGGGAGACAGACAGACAGAGAGGGAGACAGACAGACAGAGAGGGAGACAGACAGACAGAGAGACATAGAGAGGGAAAAAAGAGAGGGAAAAAAGACAGAGAGAGAGAGAGAGACATAGAGAGGGAAAAAAGAGAGGGAGACAGAGAGAGAGAGAGGGAGACAGACAGAGAGAGAGAGGGAGACAGACAGAGAGAGAGACATAGAGAGGGAAAAAAGAGAGGGAGACAGAGAGAGAGAGAGGGAGACAGACAGAGAGAGAGACATAGAGAGGGAAAAAAGAGAGGGAGACAGAGAGAGAGAGACACACACAGAGAGGGAGCGAGAGAGAGACAGAGAGAGGGAGAGAGAGAGAGAGAGACACACACAGAGAGGGAGCGAGAGAGAGACAGAGAGAGGGAGAGAGAGAATGTATGTGCACCCTCTTGTATTTGAGGAAGAGATTGGGGAGGGTTATTGGAATAGGGGAGTGCTCAGTTTGAAGGACATCAATGCAGCGCGTTGAATAAAAGCACTCATTGAAATTCATGGCTTAGTACCTATAGCATTGTGGTTTCAGTCGGCCAGTGAAAGAGAGAGAGAGAGAGAGAGAGAGAGAGAGAGAGAGAGAGAGAGAGAGAGAGAGAGAGAGAGAGAGAGAGAGAGAGAGAGAGAGAGTCTGACAGATTTCAATTCAAATGGCATTTACAAGAGCACGGACGGAAAGAGAAGAAAGGAGGGGTGTGTGTGTGTGTGTGTGTGTGTGTGTGTGTGTGTGTGTGTGTGTGTGTGTGTGTGTGTGTGTGTGTGTGTGTGTGTGTGTGTGTGTGTGTGTGTGTGTGTGTGTGTGTGTGTGTGTGTGTGTGTGTGTGTGTGTGTGTGTGTGTGTGTGTGTGTGTGTGGTGTGGTTTTTCCTCCAACGAGCCTGCAGTTTTTAGTTGAAGGGACAAGGGCGCCTTAATGCTTACTACCAAATTGGCTACAACCATCCATGTGTCTACCTATAGATGCCTACATCTTCCATTCCATTAAACAAAGCACCGATTGTGGTTGATTTAAACCAGTCAAATAGTCTCATTGGTTCATACTGTATGATTGACAATCAGTTAACCAATAACTCGCCTATACAGTAGTGAGGATAGTTAATCTTAAAAGCCACTGCGTGAGAGATACAGAACAACAGCTCATCCCTCTCAGATCTCAGAGGACCCCTCTCTCTTCAGGCAGGTTCTCTGTGTGTCCTGGACTCCTCATGGTGTGTTGACTGAGGCAGCCCTGGCGAGATCAGCCTCTCAGTCTCTCTGACTGGCATCCAGCCTGCCACAAAAACATCATCTCATCCATCAGTGGAAATACTGGATGCAGGAGATGCCTGAGGCACTAAAATAGGCCTCTCTGTCTCCATCTGTCTCTCTCTGTCTCTCACTCTCTCTCTTCCACCTCGTCTCGCTGTCTCCTTCTTTCTCTCCCCCCTCTCTTTCCCTTTCCCCCCCTCTTTGTTACTCTTTCACCTGCTCCATCTCTCTCTCTCCCCCTGCATTCCCCTCTCCACTCTCTCAACATCTCTCTCCCCCCTGCTTCCCCTCTCCACTCTCAACATCTCTCTCTCCCCCTGCGTTCCCCTCTCCACTCTCTCAACATCTCTCTCTCCCCCTGCGTTCCCCTCTCCACTCTCTCAACATTTCTCTCTCCCCCTGCATTCCCCTCTCCACTCTCTCAACATCTCTCTCTCCCCCTGCGTTCCCCTCTCCACTCTCTCAACATCTCTCTCTCCCCCTGCGTTCCCCTCTCCACTCTCTCAACATCTCTCTCTCCCCCTGCGTTCCCCTCTCCACTCTCTCAACATTTCTCTCTCCCCCTGCATTCCCCTCTCCACTCTCTCAACATCTCTCTCTCCCCCTGCGTTCCCCTCTCCACTCTCTCAACATCTCTCTCTCCCCCTGCGTTCCCCTCTCCACTCTCTCAACATCTCTCTCTCCCCCTGCGTTCCCCTCTCCACTCTCTCAACATTTCTCTCTCCCCCTGCATTCCCCTCTCCACTCTCTCAACATCTCTCTCTCCCCCTGCGTTCCCCTCTCCACTCTCTCAACATTTCTCTCTCCCCCTGCATTCCCCTCTCCACTCTCTCAACATCTCTCTCTCCCCCTGCATTCCCCTCTCCACTCTCTCAACATTTCTCTCTCCCCCTGCATTCCCCTCTCCACTCTCTCAACATCTCTCTCTCCCCCTGCGTTCCCCTCTCCACTCTCTCAACATCTCTCTCTCCCCCTGCGTTCCCCTCTCCACTCTCTCAACATTTCTCTCTCCCCCCTGCGTTCCCCTCTCCACTCTCTCAACATTTCTCTCTCCCCCTGCATTCCCCTCTCCACTCTCTCAACATCTCTCCCCCTGCATTCCCCTCTCCACTCCCCCTCCACTCTCTCAACATCTCTCTCTCCCCCTGCATTCCCCTCTCCACTCTCTCAACATCTCTCTCTCCCCCTCGTTCCCCTCTCCACTCTCTCAACATTTCTCTCTCCCCCTGCATTCCCCTCTCCACTCTCTCAACATCTCTCTCTCCCCCTGCGTTCCCCTCTCCACTCTCTCAACATCTCTCTCTCCCCCTGCGTTCCCCTCTCCACTCTCTCAACATCTCTCTCTCCCCCTGCGTTCCCCTCTCCACTCTCTCAACATCTCTCTCTCCCCCTGCATTCCCCTCTCCACTCTCTCAACATCTCTCTCTCCCCCTGCGTTCCCCTCTCCACTCTCTCAACATCTCTCTCTCCCCTGCGTTCCCCTCCCACTCTCTCAACATCTCTCTCCCCCCTGCGTTCCCCTCTCCACTCTCTCAACATCTCTCTCTCCCCCTGCGTTCCCCTCTCCACTCTCTCAACATCTCTCTCTCCCCCTCCACTTCCCCTCTCCACTCTCCACTCTCAACATCTCTCTCTCCCCCTGCATTCCCCTCTCCACTCTCTCAACATCTCTCTCTCCCCCTTCCCCTCTCCACTCTCTCAACATCTCTCTCCCCCCTGCGTTCCCCTCTCCACTCTCTCAACATCTCTCTCTCCCCCTGCATTCCCCTCTCCACTCTCTCAACATCTCTCTCTCCCCCTGCGTTCCCCTCTCCACTCTCTCAACATCTCTGTCTCCCCCTTGCTGGTTGTCCAGGCTGTATTAACAGGGCTGTGGTATGTTTGTATCTGGCATTGGGCTCCTGAGAGCTCCAGAGAGAGGAGTGGAGGCTGGGTAGTTTGGGTCAGCTGGGGCTGGGAAGGGTTGTGTCAGCTGGAGGCTGGAGAGGGTAGGGTCAGCTGGAGGCTGGGGAGGGTTGGGTCAGCTGGAGGCTGGAGAGAGTTTGGTCAGCTGGAGGCTGGGGAGGTTTGAGTGTGCTGTCTTATCTGGACCAACTACAGTACTACTACCTCCTCTCCTCCACTACAGTACTACTACCTCCTCTCCTCCACTACAGTAACACTACCTCCTCTCCTCCACTACAGTACTACTACCTCCTCTCCTCCACTACATTAACACTACCTCCTCTCCTCCACTACAGTAACACTACCTCCTCTCCTCCACTACAGTAACACTACCTCCTCTCCTCCACTACAGTACTGTTACCTCCTCTCCTCCACTACAGTAACACTAGCTCCTCTCCTCCACTACAGTACTGTTACCTCCTCTCCTCCACTACAGTAACACTACCTCCTCTCCTCCACTACAGTAACACTACCTCCTCTCCTCCACTACAGTACTACTACCTCCTCTCCTCTCCTCCACTACAGTACTACTACCTCCTCTCCTCCACTACAGTAACACTACCTCCTCTCCTCCACTACAGTACTACTACCTCCTCTCCTCTCCTCCACTACAGTACTACTACCTCCTCTCCTCCACTACAGTAACACTACCTCCTCTCCTCCACTACAGTAACACTACCTCCTCTCCTCCACTACAGTAACACTACCTCCTCTCCTCCACTACAGTAACACTACCTCCTCTCCTCCACTACAGTATTACTACCTCCTCTCCTCCACTACAGTAACACTACCTCCTCTCCTCCACTACAGTAATACTACCTCCTCTCCTCCACTACAGTAACACTACCTCCTCTCCTCCACTACAGTAACACTACCTCCTCTCCTCCACTACAGTAACACTACCTCCTCTCCTCCACTACAGTAACACTACCTCCTCTCCTCCACTACAGTAACACTACCTCCTCTCCTCCACTACAGTAACACTACCTCCTCTCCTCCACTACAGTACTGTTACCTCCTCTCCTCCACTACAGTACTACTACCTCCTCTCCTCTCCTCCACTACACTACTGTTACCTCCTCTCCTCCACTACAGTACTACTACCTCCTCTCCTCCACTACAGTACTACTACCTCCTCTCCTCTCCTCCACTACAGTACTACTACCTCCTCTCCTCTCCTCCACTACAGTACTACTACCTCCTCTCCTCTCTTTCACTACAGTACTACTACCTCCTCTCCTCTCTTTCACTACAGTACTACTACCTCCTCTCCTCTCCTCCACTACAGTAACACTACCTCCTCTCCTCCACTACAGTACTACTACCTCCTCTCCTCTCCTCCACTACAGTACTACTACCTCCTCTCCTCTCTTTCACTACAGTACTACTACCTCCTCTCCTCTCCTCTCTTTCACTACAGTACTACTACATCCTCTCCTCCACTACAGTACTACTACCTTCTCTCCTCTCTTTCACTACAGTACTACTACCTCCTCTGCTCTCCTCCACTATAGTACTACTACCTCCTCTCCTCTCCTCTACTACAGTACTACTACCTCCTCTCCTCCACTACAGTAACACTACCTCCTCTCCTCCACTACAGTACTACTACCTCCTCTCCTCTCTTTCACTACAGTACTACTATCTCCTCTCTTTCACTACAGTACTACTACCTCCTCTCCTCTCTTTCACTACAGTACTACTACCTCCTCTCCTCTCCTCCTCTCCTCCACTACAGTACTACTACCTCCTCTCCTCTCTTTCACTACAGTACTACTACCTCCTCTCCTCTCTTTCACTACAGTACTACTACCTCCTCTCCTCCACTACAGTACTACTACCTCCTCTCCTTTCTTTCACTACAGTACTACTACCTCCTCTCCTCTCTTTCACTACAGTACTACTACCTCCTCTCCTCTCTTTCACTACAGTACTACTACCTCCTCTCCTCCACTACAGTACTACTACCTCCTCTCCTCCACTACAGTACTACTACCTCCTCTCCTCTCTTTCACTACAGTACTACTACCTCCTCTCCTCTCTTTCACTACAGTACTACTACCTCCTCTCCTCTCTTTCACTACAGTACTACTACCTCCTCTCCTCCACTACAGTACTACTACCTCCTCTCCTTTCTTTCACTACAGTACTACTACCTCCTCTCCTCTCTTTCACTACAGTACTACTACCTCCTCTCCTCTCCTCCACTACAGTACTATTACCTCCTCTCCTCTCTTTCACTACAGTACTACTACCTCCTCTCCTCCACTACAGTACTACTACCTCCTCTCCTCTCCTCTCTTTCACTACAGTACTACTACCTCCTCTCCTCTCTTTCACTACAGTACTACTACCTCCTCTCCTCCTTTCCTCCACTACAGTACTATTACCTCCTCTCCTCTCTTTCACTACAGTACTACTATCTCCTTTCCTCCTCTCTTTCACTACAGTACTACTATCTCCTTTCCTCCTCTCTTTCACTACAGTACTACTACCTCCTCTCCTCCACTACAGTACTACTACCTCCTCTCCTCCTCTCCTCCACTACAGTACTACTACCTCCTCTCCTCCACTACAGTACTACTACCTCCTCTCCTCCACTACAGTACTACTATCTCCTTTCCTCCTCTCCTCCACTACAGTACTACTACCTCCTCTCCTCCTCTCCTCCACTACAGTACTATTACCTCCTCTCCTCCACTACAGTACTACTACCTCCTCTCATCCACTACAGTAACACTACCTCCTCTCCTCTCCTCCTCTACAGTACTACTACCTCCTCTCCTCCACTACAGTACTACTACCTCCTCTCCTCCACTACAGTAACACTACCTCCTCTCCTCTCCTCCACTACGGTACTACTACCTCCTCTCCTCCTCTCCTCCACTACAGTACTACTACCTCCTCTCCTCTCCTCCACTACGGTACTACTACCTCCTCTCCTCTCTTCCACTACAGTACTACTACCTCCTCTCCTCCTCTCTTCACTACAGTACTACTACCTCCTCTCCTCCTCTCCTTCACTACAGTACTACTACCTCCTCTCCTCCACTACAGTACTACTACCTCCTCTCCTCCACTACAGTACTACTATCTCCTTTCCTCCTCTCCTCCACTACAGTACTACTACCTCCTCTCCTCTCTTTCACTACAGTACTACTACCTCCTCTCCTCTCCTCCACTACAGTACTACTACCTCCTCTCCTCCACTACAGTACTACTACCTCCTCTCCTCCACTACAGTACTACTACCTCCTCTCCTCCACTACAGTAACACTACCTCCTCTCCTCTCCTCCACTACGGTACTACTACCTCCTCTCCTCCTCTCCTCCACTACAGTACTACTACCTCCTCTCCTCCTCTCTTTCACTACAGTACTACTACCTCCTCTCCTCTCTTTCACTACAGTACTACTACCTCCTCTCCTCTCTTTCACTACAGTACTACTACCTCCTCTCCTCCTCTCCTCCACTACAGTACTACTACCTCCTCTCCTCCACTACAGTACTACTACCTCCTCTCCTCCACTACAGTACTACTATCTCCTTTCCTCCTCTCCTCCACTACAGTACTACTACCTCCTCTCCTCTCTTTCACTACAGTACTACTACCTCCTCTCCTCTCCTCCACTACAGTACTACTACCTCCTCTCCTCCACTACAGTACTACTACCTCCTCTCCTCCACTACAGTACTACTACCTCCTCTCCTCTCTTTCACTACAGTACTACTACCTCCTCTCCTCCACTACAGTACTACTACCTCCTCTCCTTTCCTCCACTACAGTACTACTACCTCCTCGCCTCTCTTTCACTACAGTACTACTACCTCCTCTCCTCTCCTCCACTACAGTACTACTACCTCCTCTCCTCTCCTCCACTACAGTACTACTACCTCCTCTCCTCTCTTTCACTACAGTACTACTACCTCCTCTCCTCCTCTCCTCCACTACAGTACTACTACCTCCTCTCCTCTCCTCCACTACAGTACTACTACCTCCTCTCCTCCACTACAGTAACACTACCTCCTCTCCTCTCCTCCACTACGGTACTACTACCTCCTCTCCTCCTCTCCTCCTCTCCTCCACTACAGTACTACTACCTCCTCTCCTCCTCTCTTTCACTACAGTACTACTACCTCCTCTCCTCTCTTTCACTACAGTACTACTACCTCCTCTCCTCTCTTTCACTACAGTACTACTACCTCCTCTCCTCCTCTCCTCCACTACAGTACTACTACCTCCTCTCCTCCACTACAGTACTACTACCTCCTCTCCTCCACTACAGTACTACTATCTCCTTTCCTCCTCTCCTCCACTACAGTACTACTACCTCCTCTCCTCTCTTTCACTACAGTACTACTACCTCCTCTCCTCTCCTCCACTACAGTACTACTACCTCCTCTCCTCCACTACAGTACTACTACCTCCTCTCCTCCACTACAGTACTACTACCTCCTCTCCTCTCTTTCACTACAGTACTACTACCTCCTCTCCTCCACTACAGTACTACTACCTCCTCTCCTTTCCTCCACTACAGTACTACTACCTCCTCGCCTCTCTTTCACTACAGTACTACTACCTCCTCTCCTCTCCTCCACTACAGTACTACTACCTCCTCTCCTCTCCTCCACTACAGTACTACTACCTCCTCTCCTCTCTTTCACTACAGTACTACTACCTCCTCTCCTCCTCTCCTCCACTACAGTACTACTACCTCCTCTCCTCTCCTCCACTACAGTACTACTACCTCCTCTCCTCTCTTTCACTACAGTACTACTACCTCCTCTCCTCCACTACAGTACTACTACCTCCTCTCCTCTCTTTCACTACAGTACTACTACCTCCTCTCCTCCTCTCCTCCACTACAGTACTACTACCTCCTCTCCTCCTCTCCTCCACTACAGTACTACTACCTCCTCTCCTCTCCTCCACTACAGTACTACTACCTCCTCTCCTCTCCTCCACTACAGTACTACTACCTCCTCTCCTCTCCTCCACTACAGTACTACTATCTCCTCTCCTCCTCTCTTTCACTACAGTACTACTACCTCCTCTCCTCTCTTTCACTACAGTACTACTACCTCCTCTCTTTCACTACAGTACTACTACCTCCTCTCCTCTCTTTCACTACAGTACTACTACCTCCTCTCCTCCTCTCCTCCACTACAGTACTACTACCTCCTCTCCTCCTCTCCTCCACTACAGTACTACTACCTCCTCTCCTCTCCTCTCCTCCACTACAGTACTACTACCTCCTCTCCTCTCCTCCACTACAGTACTACTACCTCCTCTCCTCTCCTCCACTACAGTACTACTATCTCCTCTCCTCCTCTCTTTCACTACAGTACTACTACCTCCTCTCCTCTCTTTCACTACAGTACTACTACCTCCTCTCCTCTCTTTCACTACAGTACTACTACCTCCTCTCCTCTCTTTCACTACAGTACTACTACCTCCTCTCCTCTCTTTCACTACAGTACTACTACCTCCTCTCCTCTCTTTCACTACAGTACTACTACCTCCTCTCCTCTCTTTCACTACAGTACTACTACCTCCTCTCCTCCTCTCCTCCACTACAGTACTACTACCTCCTCTCCTCTCCTCCACTACAGTACTACTACCTCCTCTCCTCTCCTCCACTACAGTACTACTACCTCCTCTCCTCCACTACAGTACTACTACCTCCTCTCCTCTCCTCTCTTTCACTACAGTACTACTACCTCCTCTCCTCTCTTTCACTACAGTACTACTATCTCCTCTCCTCTCTTTCACTACAGTACTACTACCTCCTCTCCTCTCTTTCACTACAGTACTACTACCTCCTCTCCTCTCTTTCACTACAGTACTACTACCTCCTCTCCTCTCTTTCACTACAGTACTACTACCTCCTCTCCTCCTCTCCTCCACTACAGTACTACTACCTCCTCTCCTCCTCTCCTCCACTACAGTACTACTACCTCCTCTCCTCTCCTCCACTACAGTACTACTACCTCCTCTCCTCCACTACAGTACTACTACCTCCTCTCCTCTCTTTCACTACAGTACTACTACCTCCTCTCCTCTCTTTCACTACAGTACTACTATCTCCTCTCCTCTCCTCCACTACAGTACTACTACCTCCTCTCCTCTCTTTCACTACAGTACTACTACCTCCTCTCCTCTCCTCTCTTTCACTACAGTACTACTACCTCCTCTCCTCTCCTCTCTTTCACTACAGTACTACTACCTCCTCTCCTCCTCTCCTCCACTACAGTACTACTACCTCCTCTCCTCCACTACAGTACTACTACCTCCTCTCCTCTCTTTCACTACAGTACTACTACCTCCTCTCCTCTCTTTCACTACAGTACTACTACCTCCTCTCCTCTCCTCCACTACAGTACTACTATCTCCTCTCCTCCTCTCCTCCACTACAGTACTACTATCTCCTCTCCTCCTCTCCTCCACTACAGTACTACTACCTCCTCTCCTCTCCTCTCTTTCACTACAGTACTACTACCTCCTCTCCTCTCTTTCACTACAGTACTACTACCTCCTCTCCTCTCTTTCACTACAGTACTACTACCTCCTCTCCTCTCTTTCACTACAGTACTACTACCTCCTCTCCTCTCTTTCACTACAGTACTACTATCTCCTCTCCTCCTCTCCTCCACTACAGTACTACTATCTCCTCTCCTCCTCTCCTCCACTACAGTACTACTACCTCCTCTCCTCTCTTTCACTACAGAGTGATTTAGTAGCTCTGGACCCACTGACCTCCCCAGTCATAACAATGAGGACAGGGAGCTGTAATGGAACAGTCAGCCCTGCTCTCAACTCAACCCTTACCATTTCACTTCAAACTCTTTTCTCTTCCACACTCGCTGAGATGTGTCTCTCTCTCAGTCTGTTTTTCTCTGTCTCCGCTCGACCCTTTTCACATCTCATCCCCTTTTCTCCCTCTCTTGTCTGTCTCTCTTTCTCCTTCTCTCCCTCCCCCACACCCCCCTCTCTATCTGTCTCTCTTCTTCTCTCCCTCCCCCACACCCCCCTCTCTATCTGGCTCTCTTTCTCATTCCCTCCCTCCCCCACACCCCCTTCTCTGCCTGTCTCTCTTTCTCCTTCCCTCCCTCCCCCACACCCCCTCTCTATCTGTCTCTCTTTCTCCTTCCTTCCCTCCCTCCCCCACACCCCCTTCTCTGTCTGTCTCTCTTTCTCCTTCCCTCCCTCCCCCACACCCCCTCTCTGTCTGTCTCTCTTTCTCCTTCCTTCCCTCCCTCCCCCCACACCCCCTCTCTATCTGTCTCTCTTTCTCCTTCTCTCCCTCCCCACACCCCCCTCTCTATCTGTCTCTCTTTCTCCTTCCCTCCCTCCCCCACACCCCCCTCTCTGTCTGTCTCTCTTTCTCCTTCTCTCCCTCTCCCTCCCCCACACCCCCTCTCTATCTGTCTCTCTTTCTCATTCTCTCTCTCCCCCACACCCCCCTCTCTATCTGTCTCTCTTCTTCTTTCCCTCCCCCACACCCACCTCTCTATCTGTCTCTATTTCTCATTCTCTCCCTCCCCTACACCCCTCTCTATCTGTCTCTCTTCTTCTCTCCCTCCCCCACACCCCCTCTCTATCTGTCTCTCTTTCTCCTTCCCTCCTTCCCTACCCCACACCCCCCTCTCTGTCTGTCTCTCTTTCTGCTTCCCTCCCTCCCGCACACCCCCTCTCTGTCTGTCTCTCTTTCTGCTTCTCTCCCTCCCCCACACGCCCCTCTCTATCTGTCTCTCTTTCTCCTTCTCTCCTTCCCCCACACCCCCATCTCTATCTGTCTCTCTTTCTCCTTCCCTCCCTCCCCCACACCCCCTCTCTGTCTGTCTCTCTTTCTCCGTCCCTTCCTCCCCCACACCCCTTCTCTATCTGTCTCTCTTTCTCCTTCTCTCCCTCCCCCACACCCCCATCTCTATCTGTCTCTCTTTCTCCTTCCCTCCCTCCCCCACACCCCCCTCTCTGTCTGTCTCTCTTTCTCTGTCCCTTCCTCCCCCACACCCCCTTCTCTATCTGTCTCTCTTTCTCCTTCTCTCCCTCCCCCATACCCCCCTCTGTCTGTCTCTCTTTCTCCTTCTCTCCCTCCCCCACACACCCATCTCTATCTGTCTCTCTTTCTCCTTCTCTCCCTCCCCCACACCCCCTCTCTGTCTGTCTCTCTTTCTCCTTCTCTCCCTCCCCCACACCCCCATCTCTCTGTCTCTCTTTCTCCTTCCCTCCCTCCCCCATACCCCCCTCTCTATCTGTCTCTCTTTCTCCTCCCTCCCCCACCCACTCTCTGTCTCTCTCTTTCTCCTTCCCT
Source organism: Oncorhynchus gorbuscha (assembly GCF_021184085.1). Lineage (NCBI taxonomy): Eukaryota > Metazoa > Chordata > Actinopteri > Salmoniformes > Salmonidae > Oncorhynchus > Oncorhynchus gorbuscha. The sequence goes on along the minus strand of NC_060186.1, from coordinate 19,269,007 downwards.
CCCTCCTCCCTCCCCCACACCCCCTCTCTGCCTGTCTCTCGTTCTCCTTCCCCTACACCCCCCTCTCTGTCTCTCTCTTTCGCCTTCCCTCCCTCCTTCCCCCACACCCCCCTCTCTGTCTCTCTCTTTCTCCTTCCCTCCCTCCCTCCCCCACACCCCCTCTCTGTCTGTCTATCTTTCTCCTTCTCTCCCCCACCCCCCTCTCTATCTGTCTCTCTTTCTCCTTCCCTCCCTCCCCCACACCCCCTCTCTGTCTGTCTATCTTTCTCCTTCCCTCCCTCCCTCCCCCACACCCCCTCTCTATCTGTCTCTCTTTCTCCTTATGTCCCTCCCTCCCCCACACCCCCTCTCTATCTGTCTCTCTTTCTCCTTCGCTCCCTCCCCCACACCCCCTCTCTATCTGTCTCTCCTTCTCCTTCTCTCCCTCCCCCCACACCGCCCTCTCTGTCTCTCTCTTTCTCCTTTTCTCCCTCCCCCACACCACCCTCTCTGTCTGTCTATCTTTCTCCTTCCCTCCCTCCCTCCCCCACACCCCCCCTCTCTATCTGTCTATCTTTCTCCCTCCCTCCCTCCCCCCACCCCCTCTCTATCTGTCTCTCTTTCTCCTTCCCTCCCTCAGCCACACCCCCTCTCCGTCTGTCTCTCTTTCTCCTTCCCTCCCTCCCGCACACCCCCTCTCTGCCTGTCTCTCTTTCTCTTTCTCCTTCTCTCCCTCCCCCACACCGCCCTCTCTGTCTCTCTCTTTCTCCTTTTCTCCCTCCCCCACACCCCCCTCTCCATCTGTCTCTCTTTCTCCTTCCCTCCGTCCCGCAAACCCCTCTCTGCCTGTCTCTCTTTCTCCTTCCCTCCCTCCCCCACACCCCCCTCTCTATCTGTCTCTCTTTCTCCCTTCTCCTTCTCTCCCTCCCCCACACCCCCTCTATATCTGTATCTCTTTCTCCTTCTCTCCCTCCCCCACACCCCCTCTCTATCTGTCTCTCTTTCTCCTTCCCTCCCTCCCCCACACCCCCCTCTCTATCTGTCTCTCTTTCTCCTACTCCTTCTCTCCCTCCCCCACACCCCCTCTCTATCTGTCTCTCTTTCTCCTTCTCACCCTCCCCCACACCCCTCTCTATCTGTCTCTCTTTCTCCTTCCCTCCTTCCCTCCCTCCCCCACCCCCCTCTGTCTGTCTCTCTTTCTCCGTCTCTCCCTCCCCCACACCCCCTCTCTATCTGTCTCTCTTTCTCCTTCCCTCCCTACCCCACACCCCCCTCTCTATCTGTCTCTCTTTCTCCTTCCCTCCCTACCCCACACCCCCTCTCTATCTGTCTCTCTTTCTCCTTCTCTCCCTCCCCCACACCCCCTCTCTATCTGTCTCTCTTTCTCCTTCCCTCCCTCAGCCACACCCCCTCTCCGTCTGTCTCTCTTTCTCCTTCCCTCCCTCCCCCACACCCCCTCTCTATCTGTCTCTCTTTCTCCTTTTCTCCCTCCCCCACACCCCTCTCTGTCTGTCATTCTCCTTCCCTCCCTCCCCCACACCCCCTCTATCTGTCTCTCTTTCTCCTACTCCTTCTCTCCCTCCCCCACACCCCCTCTATATCTGTATCTCTTTCTCCTTCTCTCCCTCCCCCACACCCCCTCTCTATCTGTCTCTCTTTCTCCTTCTCACCCTCCCCCACACCCCCTCTCTATCTGTCTCTATTTCTCCTTCCCTCCTTCCCTCCCTCCCCCACACCCCCTCTCTTTCTCCTGCCCTCCCTCCCCCACACCCCCCTCTCTCTGTCTCTCCTACTCCTTCTCTCCCTCCCCCACACCCCCTCTCTATCTGTCTCTCTTTCTCCTTCTCCCCTCCCCCACACCCCTCTCTATCTGTCTCTATTTCTCCTTCCCTCCTTCCCTCCCTCCCCCACACCCCTCTCTTTCTCCTGCCCTCCCTCCCCCACACCCCCCTCTCTCTCTCTGTCTCTCTTCTCCGTCTCTCCCTCCCCCACACCCCCTCTCTATCTGTCTCTCTTTCTCCTTCCCTCCCTACCCCACACCCCCCTCTCTATCTGTCTCTCTTTCTCCTTCCTTCCTCCCTACCCCACACCCCCTCTCTATCTGTCTCTCTTTCTCCTTCTCTCCTCCCCCACACCCCCTCTCTATCTGTCTCTCTTTCTCCTTCCCTCCCTCAGCCACACCCTCTCCGTCTGTCTCTCTTTCTCCTTCCCTCCCTCCCCCACACCCCCCTCCGTCTGTCTCTCTTTCTCCTTCCCTCCCTCCCCACACCCCCCTCTCTCTGCCTGTCTCTCTTTCTCCTTCCCTCCCTCCCCCACACCCCCTCTCTCTCTGTCTGTCTCTTTCTCCTTCCCCTCCCTCCCCCACACCCCCTCTCTATCTGTCTCTCTTTCTCCTTCTCTCCCTCCCCCCACCCCCTCTCTATCTGTCTCTCTTTCTCCTTCCCTCCCTCCCCCACACCCCCCTCTCTATCTGTCTCTCTTTCTCCTTCCCTTCTCTCCCTCCCCCACACCCCTCTCTATCTGTCTCTCTTTCTCCTTCTCACCCTCCCCCACACCCCTCTCTATCTGTCTCTCTTTCTCCTTCTCCTTCCCTCCCTCCCCCACACCCCCTCTCCTCTCCCTCCCTCCCACACCCCTCTCTCTGTCTCTTTCTCCGTCTCTCCCTCCCCACACCCCTCTCTCCTCTGTCTCTTTTCTCCTTCCCTCCCTCCCCCACACCCCCTCTCTATCTGTCTCTCTTTCTCCTTCCCTCCCTACCCCACACCCCCTCTCTATCTGTCTCTCTTTCTCCTTCTCTCCCTCCCCCACACCCCCTCTCTATCTGTCTCTCTTTCTCCTTCCTCCCTCAGCCACACCCCTCTCCGTCTGTCTGTCATTCTCCTTCCCTCCCTCCCCCACACCCCCTCTCTATCTGTCTCTCTTTCTCCTTCCTCCCTCCCCCCACCCCCTCTCTATCTGTCTCTCTTTCTCCCCCCCTCCCCCACACCCCCTCTCTGCTGTCTCTCTTTCTCCTTCTCTCCCTCCCCCACACCCCCTCTCTGTCTGTCTCTCTTTCTCCTTCCCTCCCTCCCCCACACCCCCTCTCTGTCTGTCTTCTCCTTCCCTCCCTCCCCCACACCCCCCTCCTGTCTCTCTTTCCCTCCCCCACACCCCCCCTCTCTATCTGTCTCTCTTTCTCCTTCCCTCCCTCCCCCACCCCCCTCTCTGTCTGTCTCTCTTTCTCCTTCCCTCCCTCCCCCACACCCCCTCTCTATCTGTCTCTTTTCTCCTTCTCTCCCTCCCCCACACCCCTCTCTGTCTCTCTTTCTCCCTCCCTCCCCCACACCCCCTCCGTCTGTCTCTCCCCCCTCCCCCCCCACACCCCCTCCTGTCTGTCTATCTTTCTCCTTCCCTCCCTCCCTCCCTCCCTCCCCACAGCCCCCTCTATCTGTCTATCTTTATCCTTCCCTCCCTCCCTCCCCCACACCCCCTCTCTATCTGTCTCTCTTTCTCCTTCCCTCCCCAGCCACAACCCTCCCGTCTGTCTCTATCTGTCCCTCTCCCGCACACCCCTTCTGCCTCCTTCTCCTCCCTCCCCCACACCGCCTCTCTGTCTCTTTCTCTCCCTCCCCCACACCCCTCCTCTCTCTCCCTTCCCCCCTCCCCACACCCCCTCTCTGCTGTCTGTCTCTTTTCTCCTTCCCTCCCTCCCCCCCCACACCCCCTCTCTGTCTGTCTTCTCCTACTCCTTCTCTCCCTCCCCCACACCCCCCTCTCTATCTGTCTATCTTTCTCCTTCCCTCCCTCCCCCACCCCCTCTCTGTCTGTCTCTCTTTCTCCTTCCCTCCCTCCCCCACACCCCCTCTCTATCTGTCTCTCTTTCTCCTTCTCTCCCTCCCCCACACCCCCTCTCTATCTGTCTCTCTTTCTCCCTCCCTCCCCCACACCCCCTCCGTCTGTCTCTCTTTCTCCTTCCCTCCCTCCCCCACACCCCCTCTCTGTCTGTCTATCTTTCTCCTTCCCTTCCTCCCTCCCTCCCCCACACCCCTCTCTATCTGTCTCTCTTTCTCCTTCCCTCCCTCCCCCCCACCCCCTCTCTATCTGTCTCTCTTTCTCCTTCCTCCCTCAGCCACACCCCTCTCCGTCTGTCTCTCTTTCTCCTTCCCTCCCTCCCCACACCCCCTCTCTGCCTGTCTCTCTTTCTCCCTTCTCTCCCTCCCCCACACCGCCCTCTGTCTGTCTCTCTTTCTCCTTTTTCTCCCCCTCCCCCACATCCCTCTGTCTGTCATTCTCCTTCCCCCTCCCCCACACCCCCTCTCTATCTGTCTGTCTCCTATCTTTCCCCCACACCCCTCTCTATCTGTCCTTTCTCCTCCCTCCCTCCCCCACACCCCTCTCTATCTGTCTCTCTTTCTCCTTCTCTCCCTCCCCCACACCCCCTCTCTGTCTGTCTACTTTCTCCTTCTCTCCCTCCCCCACACCCCCTCTCTATCTGTCTCTCTTTCTCCTTCCCTCCCTCCCCCACACCCCCCTCTCTGTCTGTCTCTCTTTCTCCTTCCCTCCCTCCCTCCCCCCACACCCCCTCTCTATCTGTCTCTCTTTCTCCTTCCCTCCCTCCCCCACACCCCCTCTCTATCTGTCTCTCTTTCTCCTTCCCTCCCTCCCCCACACCCCCTCTATCTGTCTCTCTTTCTCCTTCTCCTTCTCTCCTCCCCCACACCCCCTCTCTGCCTGTCTCTCTTTCTCCTTCCCCCCCCCCACACCCCCTCTCTGTCTCTCTTTCTCCTTTTCTCCCTCCCCCACACCCCCTCTCTGTCTGTCATTCTCCTTCCCTCCCTCCCCCCCACACCCCCTCTCTCTGTCTCTCTTTCTCCTACTCCTTCTCTCTCCCTCCCCCACACCCCCTCTCTATCTGTCTATCTTTCTCCTTCCTCCTCCCCCACCCCCCTCTCTGTCCCTCCCCCACACACCCCTCTCTATCTGTCTCTCTTTCTCCTTCCCTCCCTCCCCCACACCCCCTCTCTATCTGTCTCTCTTTCTCCTACACCCCCCTCCGTCTGTCTCTCCCCCCCCCCTCCCCCACACCCCCTCTCTATCTGTCTCTCTTTCCCTCCCTCCCTCCCTCCCCCACAGCCCCTCTCTATCTGTCTATCTTTATCCTTCCCTCCCTCCCTCCCCCACACCCCCTCTCTATCTGTCTCTCTTTCTCCTTCCCTCCCTCAGCCACAACCCTCTCCGTCTGTCTCTCTTTCTCCTTCCCCCCCCCACACCCCTCTCTGCTGTCTCTCTTTCTCCTTCTCTCTCCTCCCCCACACCGCCTCTCTGTCCTCCTCTCCCTCCCCCACACCCCCTCTCCGTCTGTCTCTCTTTCTCCTTCCCTCCCTCCCGCACACCCCCTCTCTGCCTGTCTCTCTTCTCCTTCCCTCCCTCCCCCACACCCCCTCTCTATCTGTCTCTCTTTCTCCTACCCTTCTCTCCCTCCCCCCACACCCCCTCTCTATCTGTCTCTCTTTCTCCTTCTCTCCCTCCCCACACCCCTCTCTATCTGTCTCTCTTTCTCCTTCCCTCCCTCCCCCACACCCCCTCTCTATCTGTCTCTCTTTCTCCTTCCCTTCCTCCCTCCCCCACACCCCCTCTCTATCTGTCTCTCTTTCTCCTTCTCTCCCCTCCCCCACACCCCTCTCTATCTGTCTCTCTTTCTCCTTCCCTCCCTCCCCCACACCCCCTCTCTTCTCCTGTCTCCCCCCACACCCCCTCTCTCTGTCTCTCTTTCTCCCTCCCCTCCCCCACACCCCCTCTCTATCTGTCTCTCTTTCTCCTTCCCTCCCTCCCCCACACCCCTCTCTATCTGTCTCTCTTTCTCCTTCCCTCCCTCCCCACACCCCCCTCTATCTGTCTCTCTTTCTCTTCTCTCCCTCCCCCACACCCCCTCTCTATCTGTCTCTCTTCTCCTTCCCTCCCCAGCCACACCCCCTCTCTGTCTGTCTCTCTTTCTCCTTCCCTTCCTCCCCCACACCCCTCTCTATCTGTCTCTCTTTCTCCTTCCTCCCTCCCCCACACCCCTCTCTGTCTGTCATTCTCCTTCCCTCCCTCCCCCACACCCCCTCTCTATCTGTCTCTCTTTCTCCTACTCCTTCTCTCCCTCCCCCACCCCCCTCTCTATCTGTCTATCTTTCTCCTTCCTTCCCTCCCTCCCCCACACCCCCTCTCTATCTGTCTCTCTTTCTCCTTCCCTCCCTCCCCCACACCCCTCTCTATCTGTCTCTCTTTCTCCTTCCTTCTCCCTCCCCCACACCCCCTCTCTGTCTGTCTATCTTTCTCCTTCCTCCCTCCCTCCCTCCACACCCCCCCTCTCTATCTGTCTCTCTTTCTCCTTCCTTCTCCCTCCCCCCCACCCCCTCTCTATCTGTCTCTCTTTCTCCTTCCCTCCCTCAGCCACACCCCCTCTCTATCTGTCTCTCTTCTCCTTCCCTCCCTCCCCCACCCCCCTCTGCCTGTCTATCTCTGTCTCTCCCTTCTCCTGTCATTCTCCTCCCTCCCCCCCCACACCCCCTCTCTATCTGTCTCTCTTTCTCCTTCCTTCTCTCCTCCCCCACACCCCCTCTCTATCTGTCTCTCTTTCTCCTTCCCTCCCTCCCCCACCCCCCTCTCTATCTGTCTCTCTTTCTCCTTCTCTCCCTCCCCCACACCCCCTCTCTATCTGTCTCTCTTTCTCCTTCTCTCCCTCCCCCACACCCCCTCTCTATTGTCTCTCTTTCTCCTTCCCTCCCTCCCCCACACCCCCTCTCTGTCTGTCTCCATTTCTCCTTCCTTCCCTCCCTCCCCCACACCCCCTCTCTGCCTGTCTCTCTTTCTCCTTCCCCCACACCCCCTCTCTGTCTCTCTCTTTCTCCTCCCTCCCTCCCCCACACCCCCTCTCTATCTGTCTCTCTTTCTCCATCCCTGCCTCCCCCACCCCCTCTCTCTATCTGTCTCTCTTTCTCCTTCTCTCCCTCCCCCACACCCCCTCTCTGTCTGTCTGTCTCTTTCTCCTTCCCTCCCTCCCCCACACCCCCTCTCTATCTGTCTCTCTTTCTCCTTCCCTCCCTCCCCCACACCCCCTCTCTATCTGTCTCTTTTCTCCTTCCTTCCTTCCCCCCACACCCCCTCTCTGTCTGTTTCTCTTTCTCCTTCCTCCCTCCCTCCCCCACACCCCCTCTCTATCTGTCTCTCTGTTCCCTCCCCCACACCCCCTTCTGTCTTTCTCCTTCCCTCCCTCCCCCACACCCCTCTCTATCTGTCTCTCTTTCTCCTTCTCTCCCTCCCCCACCCCCTCTCTATCTGTCTCTCTTTCTCCTTCCCTCCCTCCCCCACCCCCTCTCTATCTGTCTCTCTTTCTCCTTCTCTCCCTCCCCCACACCCCCTCTCTATCTGTCTCTCTTTCTCCTTCTCTCCCTCCCCCACACCCCCTCTCTATCTGTCTCTTTCTCCTTCCTTCCCTCCCCCCCACCCCCTCTCTATCTGTCTCTCTTTCTCCTTCTCTCCCTCCCCCACACCCCCTCTATCTGTCTCTCTTTCTCCTTCCTCCTTCCCTCCCTCCCCCACACCCCCTCTCTTTCTCCTCCCCCCTCCCTCCCCCACACCCCCTCTGTCTGTCTCTCTTTCTCCTTCCCTCCCTCCCCCACACCCCCTCTCTATCTGTCTCTCTTTCTCCTTCCCTCCCCCCCCACACCCCCTCTCTGTCTGTCTATCTTTCCTCCTTCCCTCCCTCCCCCACACCCCCCTCTCTATCTGTCTCTCTTTCTCCTTCCCTCCCTCCCCCACACCCCTCTCTATCTGTCTGTCTTTCTCCTTCTCTCCCTCCCCACACACCTCTCTCTGTCTCCTCTCTCTTCCCCCACACACTCTCTGTCTGTCTCTTCTCCTTCCCTCCCCCCCCCCCACCCCCCTCTCTATCTGTCTCTCTCCTCCTCTCCCTCCCCCACACCCCCTCTCTATCTGTCTCTCTTTCTCCTTCCCTTCCCTCCCTCCCCCACACCCCCTCTCTGTCTGTCTCTCTTTCTCCCTTCTCTCCCTCCCCCACACCCCCTCTCTATCTGTCTCTCTTTCTCCTTCTCTCCTCCCCCACCCCCCATCTCTATCTGTCTCTCTTTCTCCTTCCTCCCTCCCCTACCCACACCCCCTCTCTATCTGTCTCTCTTTCTCCTTCCCTCCTCCCCCACACCCCCTCTCTATCTGTCTCTCTTTCTCCTTCTCTCCCTCCCCCACACCCCCTCTCTGTCTGTCTCTCTTTCTCCTTCCCTCCCTCCCCCCACACCCCCTCTCTATCTGTCTCTCTTTCTCCTTCCCTCCCTCCCCCACACCCCCTCTCTATCTGTCTCTCTTTCTCCTTCCTCCCTCCCCCACACCCCCTCTCTATCTGTCTCTCTTTCTCCTTCCCTCCCTCCCCCACACCTCCCTCTCTATCTGTCTATCTTTCTCCTTCCCTCCCTCCCCCCACACCCCTCTCTATCTGTCTCTCTTTCTCCTTCCCTCCCTCCCCCCACACCCCCCTCTCTATCTGTCTCTTTCTCCTTCCCTCCCTCCCCCACACCCCCTCTCTGTCTGTCTCTCTTTCTCCTTCCCTCCCCCCTACACCCCCTCTCTATCTGTCTCTTTTCTCCTTCTCTCCCTCCCCCACACCCCCTCTCTATCTGTCTCTCTTTCTCCTTCTCTCCCTCCCCCCACACCCCCCTCTCTCTGTCTGTCTCTTCTCCTTCTCTCCCTCCCCCACACCCCCTCTCTATCTGTCTCTTTCTCCTTCCTTCCCTCCATCCCCCACACCCCCTCTCTATCTGTCTCTCTTTCTCCTTCTCTCCCTCCCCCACACCCCCCTCTCTTTCTCCTGCCCTCCCTCCCCCACACCCCCTCTGTCTGTCTCTCTTTCTCCCTCCCTCCCCCACACCCCCTCTCTATCTGTCTCTCTTTCTCCTTCTCCCTCCCCCACACCCCTCTCTATCTGTTTATCTTTCTCCTTCTCTCCCTCCCCCACACCCCTCTCTATCTGTCTCTCTTTCTCCTTCCCTCCCTCCCCCACACCCCCTCTCTGTCTGTCTCTCTTTCTCCTTCCTCCCTCCCTCCCCCACACCCCCTCTCTGCCTGTCTCTCTTTCTCCTTCCCCCACACCCCCTCTCTGTCTCTCTCTTTCTCCTTCCCTCCCTCCCCCCACACCCCCCTCTCTATCTGTCTGTCTTTCTCCTTCTCTCCCTCCCCCACACCCCCATCTCTGTCTGTCTCTCTTTCTCCCTCCTCCCTCCCCCACACCCCCTCTCTGTCTCTCTCTTTCTCCTTCCCTCCCTCCCCCACACCCCCTCTATCTGTCTCTCTTTCTCCATCCCTGCCTCCCCCACACCCCCTCTCTATCTGTCTCTCTTTCTCCTTCTCTCCCTCCCCCACACCCCCTCTCTGTCTGTCTATCTTTCTCCTTCCCGCCCTCCCCCACACCCCCCTCTCTATCTGTCTCTCTTTCTCCTTCCCTCCCTCCCCCACACCCCTCTCTATCTGTCTCTCTTTCTCCTTCTCTCCCTCCCCCACACCCCCTCTCTATCTGTCTCTCTTTCTCCTTCCTTCCTTCCCCCACACACCCCTCTCTGTCTGTCTATCTTTCTCCTTCCCTCCCTCCCCCACACCCCTCTCTCTATCTGTCTCCTCCTTCCCTCCCCCACACCCCCTCTCTATCTGTCTCTCTTTCTCCTTTCTCCCTCCCCCACACCCCCTCTCTGTCTGTCATTCTCCTTCCCTCCCTCCCCCACACCCCCTCTCTATCTGTCTCTCTTTCTCCTACTCCTTCTCTCCCTCCCCCACACCCCCTCTCTATCTGTCTATCTTTCTCCTTCCCTCCCTCCCCCCCCACACCCCTCTCTATCTGTCTCTCTTTCTCCTTCTCTCCCTCCCCCCACCCCCTCTCTATCTGTCTCTCTTTCTCCTTCTCTCCCTCCCCCACACCCCCTCTCTATCTGTCTCTCTTTCTCCTTCTCTCCCTCCCCCACACCCCCTCTCTATCTGTTTCTCTTTCTCCTTCTCTCCCTCCCCCACACCCCCTCTCTATCTGTCTCTCTTTCTCCTTCCCTCCCTCCCCCACACCCCCTCTCTGTCTGTCTCTCTTTCTTCTTCCTTCCCTCCCTCCCCCACACCCCCTCTCTGCCTGTCTCTCTTTCTCCTTCCCCCACACCCCCTCTCTGTCTCTCTCTTTCCCCTCCCTCCCCCCCACACCCCCTCTCTATATCTGTCTCTCTTTCTCCTTCTCTCCTTCCCCCACACCCCCATCTCTGTCTGTCTCTCTTTCTCCCTCCCTCCCCCACACCCCCTCTCTGTCTCTCTCTTTCTCCTTCCCTCCATCCCCCACACCCCCCTCTATCTGTCTCTCTTTCTCCATCCCTGCCTCCCCCCACCCCCCTCTCTATCTGTCTCTCTTTCTCCTTCCCTCCCTCCCCCCACCCACCCCTCTCTCTATCTGTCTCTCTTTCTCCTTCCCTCCCTCCCCCCACACCCCCCTCTATCTGTCTCTCTTTCTCCTTCCTTCCTTCCCCCCACACCCTCCCTCTGTCTGTTTATCTTTCTCCTTCCCTCCCTCCCCCACACCCCTCTCTATCTGTCTCTCTCCTTCCCTCCCCCCACCGCCCTCTATCTGTCTTTCTCCTTCCTTCCCTCCCTCCCCACCCCCCCTCTCTCTGTCTCTCTTTCTCCTTCTCTCCTTCCCCCACACCCCCATCTCTGTCTGTCTCTCTTTCTCCCTCCCTCCCCCACACCCCCTCTCTGTCTCTCTCTTTCCCTTCCCTCCCTCCCCCACACCCCCTCTCTATCTGTCTCTCTTTCTCCTTCTCTCCCTCCCCCACACCCCCTCTCTATCTGTCTCTCTTTCTCCTTCCCTGCCTCCCCCACCCCCTCTCTATATGTCTCTCTTTCTCCTTCTCTCCCTCCCCCACACCCCCTCTCTATCTGTCTCTCTTCTCTCTTCTTCTCCATCCCCCACACCCCTCTCTATCTGTCTCTCTTTCTCCTTCTCTCCCTCCCCCACACCCCCTCTCTATCTGTCTCTCTTTCTCCTTCCCTCCTTCCCTCCCTCCCCCACACCCCCTCTCTTTCTCCTGTCCCTCCCCCACACCCCCTCTGTCTGTCTCTCTTTCTCTGTCCCTCCCTCCCCCACACCCCCTCTCTATCTGTCTCTCTTTCTCCTTCCCTCCCTCCCCCACCCCCTCTCTGTCTGTCTATCTTTTCCCTCCCTCCCCCCACACCCCTCTCTATCTGTCTCTCTTTCTCCTTCCCTCCCTCCCCCACACCCCCTCTCTATCTGTCTGTCTTTTCTCCTTCTCTCCCTCCCCCCACACCCCTCTCTGTCTGTCTCTCTTCTCCTTCCCCCCCCACACCCCTCTCTGTCTGTCTATCTTTCTCCTTCCCTCCCTCCCCCACACCCCCTCTCTATCTGTCTCTCCTTCCCTCCCCCACATCCCCTCTCTATCTGTCTCTCCTCCTTCCCCCTCCATCCCCCACCCCCTCTATCTGTCTCTCTTTCTCTTTCTCCTTCTCTCCCTCCCCCACACCCCCTCTCTGTCTCTCTTTCTCCTTTTCTCCCTCCCCCACACCCCTCTCTCTGTCTGTCTTTCTCCTTCCCTCCCTCCCCCCACACCCCCTCTCTATCTGTTTCTCTTTCTCCTTCCTCCCTCCCCACACCCCCTCTCTATCTGTCTCTCTTTCTCCTTCCTCTCCCTCCCCCACACCCCCTCTCTATCTGTCTCTCTTTCTCCTTCCTTCCTTCCCCCACACACTCCCTCTCTGTCTGTCTATCTTTCTCCTTCCCTCCCTCCCCCACACCCCCCTCTCTATCTGTCTCTCCTTCCCTCCCCCACACCCCCTCTCTATCTGTCTCTCTTTCTCCTTTTCTCCCTCCCCCACACCCTCTCTGTCTGTCATTCTCCTTCCCTCCCTCCCCCACACCCCCTCTATCTGTCTCTCTTTCTCCTACTCCTTCTCTCCCTCCCCCACACCCCCTCTCTATCTGTCTATCTTTCTCCTTCCCTCCCTCCCCCACCCCCTCTCTATCTGTCTCTCTTTCTCCTTCTCTCCCTCCCCCACACCCCCTCTCTATCTGTCTCTCTTTCTCCTTCTCTCCCTCCCCCACACCCCCTCTCTATCTGTCTCTCTTTCTCCTTCTCTCCCTCCCCCACACCCCCCTCTCTATCTGTTTCTCTTTCTCCTTCTCTCCCTCCCCCACACCCCCTCTCTATCTGTCTCTCTTTCTCCTTCCCTCCCTCCCCCACACCCCCTCTCTGTCTGTCTCTCTTTCTTCTTCCTTCCCTCCCTCCCCCACACCCCCTCTCTGCCTGTCTCTCTTTCTCCTTCCCCCACACCCCCCTCTCTGTCTCTCTCTTTCTCCCTCCCCCCCGACACCCCCCTCTCTATCTGTCTCTCTTTCTCCTTCTCTCCTTCCCCCACACCCCCATCTCTGTCTGTCTCTCTTTCTCCCTCCCTCCCCCACACCCCCTCTCTGTCTCTCTCTTTCTCCTTCCCTCCATCCCCCACACCCCCCTCTATCTGTCTCTCTTTCTCCATCCCTGCCTCCCCCACCCCCCTCTCTATCTGTCTCTCTTTCTCCTTCCCGCCCTCCCCCACACCCCCTCTCTATCTGTCTCTCTTTCTCCTTCCCTCCCTCCCCCACACCCCCTCTCTATCTGTCTCTCTTTCTCCTTCCTTCCTTCCCCCCACACACTCCCTCTGTCTGTTTATCTTTCTCCTTCCCTCCCTCCCCCACACCCCCCTCTCTATCTGTCTCTCTCCTTCCCTCCCCCACACGCCCTCTATCTGTCTTTCTCCTTCCTTCCCTCCCTCCCGACACCCCCCTCTCTATCTGTCTCTCTTTCTCCTTCTCTCCTTCCCCCACACCCCCATCTCTGTCTGTCTCTCTTTCTCCCTCCCTCCCCCACACCCCCTCTCTGTCTCTCTCTTTCTCCTTCCCTCCCTCCCCCACACCCCCTCTCTATCTGTCTCTCTTTCTCCTTCTCTCCCTCCCCCACACCCCCTCTCTATCTGTCTCTCTTTCTCCTTCCCTGCCTCCCCCACCCCCTCTCTATATGTCTCTCTTTCTCCTTCTCTCCCTCCCCCACACCCCCTCTCTATCTGTCTCTCTTTCTCCTTCTCTCCATCCCCCACACCCCCTCTCTATCTGTCTCTCTTTCTCCTTCTCACCCTCCCCCACACCCCCCTCTCTATCTGTCTCTCTTTCTCCTTCCCTCCTTCCCTCCCTCCCCCACACCCCTCTCTTTCTCCTGCCCTCCCTCCCCCACACCCCCTCTGTCTGTCTCTCTTTCTCTGTCCCTCCCTCCCCCACACCCCCTCTCTGTCTGTCTATCTTTTCCTTCCCTCCCTCCCCCACACCCCCCTCTCTATCTGTCTCTCTTTCTCCTTCCCTCCCTACCCCACACCCCCTCTCTATCTGTCTGTCTTTCTCCTTCTCTCCCTCCCCCACACCCTCTCTCTATCTGTCTCTCTCCTTCCTTCCCCCCACACACTCCCTCTCTGTCTGTCTATCTTTCTCCTTCCTTCCCTCCCTCCCCCACACCCCCTCTCTATCTGCCTCTCTCCTTCTCTCCCCCACATCCCCTCTCTATCTGTCTCTCTTTCTCCTTCCTTCCCTCCATCCCCCACACCCCTCTCTGCCTGTCTCTCTTTCTCTTTCTCCTTCTCTCCCTCCCCCACACCGCCCTCTCTGTCTGTCTCTCTTTCTCCTTTTCTCCCTCCCCCACACCCCCTCTCTGTCTGTCTTTCTCCTTCCCTCCCTCCCCCACACCCCCTCTCTATCTGTTTCTCTTTCTCCTTCTCTCCCTCCCCACACCCCTCTCTATCTGTCTCTCTTTCTCCTTCCCTCCTCCCCCACACCCCCTCTCTGTCTGTCTCTCTTTCTCCTCTTCCCTCCCTCCCCCACACCCCCTCTCTGCCTGTCTCTCTTTCTCCTTCCCCCACACCCCCTCTCTGTCTCTCTCTTCTCCTTCCCTCCCTCCCCCGACACCCCCCTCTCTATCTGTCTCTCTTTCTCCTTCTCTCCTTCCCCCACCCCCCATCTCTGTCTGTCTCTCTTTCCCCTCCCTCCCCACACCCCCCTCTCTGTCTCTCTTTCTCCTTCCCTCCCTCCCCCACACCCCCCTCTATCTGTCTCTCTTTCTCCTTCCTTCCTTCCCCCACACACTCCTCTCTGTCTGTCTATCTTTCTCCTTCCCTCCCTCCCCCACACCCCCTCTCTGTCTGTCTCTCTTTCTCCTTCCCTGCCTCCCCACACCCCCCTCTCTATCTGTCTCTTTCTCCTTCCCTCCCTCCCCCACACCCCCTCTCTGTCTGTCTCTCTTTCTCCTTCCCTGCCTCCCTACACCCCCTCTCTATCTGTCTCTTTCTCCTTCTTTCCCTTCCCCACACCCCCTCTCTATCTGTCTCTCTTTCTCCTTCTCTCCCTCCCCCACACCCCCTCTCTGTCTGTCTCTTTCTCCTTCTCTCCCTCCCCCACACCCCCTCTCTATCTGTCTCTTTTCTCCTTCCTTCCCTCCATCCCCCACACCCCCTCTCTATCTGTCTCTCTTTCTCCTTCTCTCCCTCCCCCACACCCCCTCTCTTTCTCCTGCCCTCCCTCCCCCACACCCCCTCTGTCTGTCTCTCTTTCTCCCTCCCTCCCCCACACCCCCTCTCTATCTGTCTCTCTTTCTCCTTCTCTCCCTCCCCCACACCCCCTCTCTATCTGTTTATCTTTCTCCTTCTCTCCCTCCCCCACACCCCCTCTCTATCTGTCTCTCTTTCTCCTTCCCTCCCTCCCCCACACCCCCTCTCTGTCTGTCTCTCTTTCTCCTTCCTTCCCTCCCTCCCCCACACCCCCTCTCTGCCTGTCTCTCTTTCTCCTTCCCCCACCCCCCTCTCTGTCTCTCTCTTTCTCCTTCCCTCCCTCCCCCACACCCCCTCTCTATCTGTCTGTCTTTCTCCTTCTCTCCTTCCCCCACACCCCCATCTCTGTCTGTCTCTCTTTCTCCCTCCCTCCCCCCACACCCCCTCTCTGTCTCTCTCTTTCTCCTTCCCTCCCTCCCCCACACCCCCCTCTATCTGTCTCTCTTTCTCCATCCCTGCCTCCCCCCACCCCCCCTCTCTATCTGTCTCTCTTTCTCCTTCTCTCCCTCCCCCACACCCCCTCTCTGTCTGTCTATCTTTCTCCTTCCCGCCCTCCCCCACACCCCCTCTCTATCTGTCTCTCTTTCTCCTTCCCTCCCTCCCCCACACCCCCTCTCTATCTGTCTCTCTTTCTCCTTCTCTCCCTCCCCCACACCCCCTCTCTATCTGTCTCTCTTTCTCCTTCCTTCCTCCCCCCACACACTCCCTCTCTGTCTGTCTATCTTTCTCCTTCCCTCCCTCCCCCCACACCCCCTCTCTATCTGTCTCTCCTTCTCTCTATCTGTCTCTCTTTCTCCTTCTCCCCCCCACACCCCCTCTCTGTCTGTCTCTCTTTCTCCTTCCCTCCCTCCCCCACACCCCCTCTCTATCTGTCTCTCTTCTCCTTCTTTCTCCCTCCCCCACACCCCCTCTCTATCTGTCTCTCTCCTTCTCCCTCCCCCACACCCCCATCTCTGTCTGTCTCTCTTTCTCCTTCTCCCCCCCCCCCCTCTCTATCTGTCTCTTTCTCCTTCCTTCCCTCCATCCCCCACACCCCCTCTCTATCTGTCTCTCTTTCTCCTTCCCTCCCTCCCCCACACCCCCTCTCTGTCTGTCTCTCTTTCTCCTTCCTCCCTCCCTCCTCCCCCCCCACCCCCTCTCTATCTGTCTCTCTTTCTCCTTCCTTCCCTCCCTCCCCAAAACCCCCTCTCTATCTGTCTCTCTTTCTCCTTCTCTCCCTCCCCCACACCCCCTCTCTGTCTGTCTCTCTTTCTCCTTCTCTCCCCCCCCACACCCCCTCTCTGTCTGTCTCTGTTTCTCATTCCTTCCCTCCCTCCCCCACACCCCCTCTCCGTCTGTCTCTGTTTCTCATTCCTTCTCTCCTCCCCCACCCCCCCTCTCTGTCTGTCTCTCTTTCTCCTTCTCTCCCCCCCCCACACCCCCTCTCCGTCTGTCTCTGTTTCTCATTCCTTCCTTCCCTCCCTCCCCCACACCCCCTCTCTGTCTATCTCTCTTTCTCCTTCTCTCCCTCCCCCACACCCCCTCTCCGTCTGTCTCTTTTCTCCTTCCCTCCCTCCCCCACACCCCTCTCTATCTGTCTCTCTTTCTCCTTCTCTCCCTCCCCCACCCCCCTCTCTGTCTGTCTCTCTTTCTCCTTCTCTCCCTCCCCCACACCCCCTCTCTATCTGTCTCTTTCTCCTTCCTTCCCTCCATCCCCCACACCCCCTCTCTATCCGTCTCTCTTTCTCCTTCCCTCCCTCCCCCACACCCCCTCTCTGTCTGTCTCTCTTTCTCCTTCCCTTCCCTCCCTCCTTCCCTCCCTCCCCCACACCCCCTCTCTATCTGTCTCTCTTTCTCCTTCCTTCCCTCCCTCCCCCACACCCCCTCTCTATCTGTCTCTCTTTCTCTTTCTCTCCCTCCCCCAAACCCCACTCTCTGTCTATCTCTCTTTCTCCTTCTCCCTCCCCCACACCCCCTCTCTGTCTGTCTCTGTTTCTCATTCCTTCCCTCCCTCCCCACACCCCCTCTCTGTCTGTCTCTCTTTCTCCTTCCCTCCCTCCCCCACACCCCCTCTCTGTCTGTCTCTCTTTCTCCTTCCTTCCCTCCCCCCCCACACCTCCCTCTCTATCTGTCTCTCTTTCTCCTATCTCCCTCCCTCCCCATCTCTATCTGTCTCTCTTTCTCTTTCTCTCCCTCCCCCACCCCCCTCTCTGACTATCTCTCTTTCTCCTTCTCTCCCTCCCCCACACCCCCTCTCCGTCTGTCTCTGTTTCTCATTCCTTCCCTCCCTCCCCCACACCCCCTCTCGTCTGTCTCTGTTTCTCATTCCTTCTCTCCCTCCCCCACACCCCCCTCTCTGTCTGTCTCTCTTTCTCCTTCTCTCCCTCCCCCACACCCCCTCTCTCTCTGTTTCTCATTCTCCTTCCCTCCCTCCCCCACACCCCCCCTCTCTGTCTATCTCTCTTTCTCCTTCTCTCCCTCCCCCACACCCCCTCTCCGTCTGTCTCTGTTTCTCATTCCTTCCCTCCCTCCCCCCCCCACACCCCCTCTCTATCTGTCTCTCTTTCTCCTTCCTTCCTTCCCCCCACACACTCCCTCTGTCTGTTTATCTTTCTCCTTCCCTCCCTCCCCCACACCCCCCTCTCTATCTGTCTCTCTCTTCCCTCCCCCACACGCCCCTCTATCTGTCTTTCTCCTTCCTTCCCTCCCTCCCCCGACACCCCCCTCTCTATCTGTCTCTCTTTCTCCTTCTCTCTTCCCCCACACCCCCATCTCTGTCTGTCTCCTCCCTCCCTCCCCCACACCCCTCTCTCTGTCTCTCTCTTTCTCCTTCCCTCCCTCCCCCACACCCCCTCTCTATCTGTCTCTCTTTCTCCTTCTCTCCCTCCCCCACACCCCCTCTCTATCTGTCTCTCTTTCTCCTTCCCTGCCTCCCCCACCCCCTCTCTATATGTCTCTCTTTCTCCTTCTCTCCCTCCCCCCACACCCCTCTCTATCTGTCTCTCTTTCTCCTTCTCTCCATCCCCCACACCCCCTCTCTATCTGTCTCTCTTTCTCCTTCTCACCCTCCCCCACACCCCCTCTCTATCTGTCTCTCTTTCTCCTTCCCTTCCCTCCCTCCCCCACACCCCCTCTCTTTCTCCTGCCCTCCCTCCCCCACACCCCCTCTGTCTGTCTCTCTTTCTCTGTCCCTCCCTCCCCCACACCCCCTCTCTATCTGTCTCTCTTTCTCCTTCCCTCCCTCCCCCACACCCCCTCTCTGTCTGTCTATCTTTTTCCTTCCTCCCTCCCCCACACCCCCTCTCTATCTGTCTCTCTTTCTCCTTCCCTCCCTACCCCACACCCCCTCTCTATCTGTCTGTCTTTCTCCTTCTCTCCCTCCCCCACACCCTCTCTCTATCTGTCTCTCTTTCTCCTTCCTTCCCTCCCTCCCCCACACCCCCTCTATCTGCCTCTCTCCTTCCCTCCCCCCACATCCCCTCTCTATCTGTCTCTCTTTCTCCTTCCTTCCCTCCATCCCCACACCCCTCTCTGCCTGTCTCTCTTTCTCTTTCTCCTTCTCTCCCTCCCCCACACCCCCCTCTCTGTCTCTCTCTTTCTCCTTTTCTCCCTCCCCCACACCCCCTCTCTCTGTCTGTCGTTCTCCTTCCCTCCCTCCCCCACACCCCCTCTCTCTATCTGTTTCTCTTTCTCCTTCTCTCCCTACCCCACACCCCCTCTCTATCTGTCTCTCTTTCTCCTCCCTCCCTCCCCCACACCCCCTCTCTGTCTGTCTCTCTTTCTCCTTACTTCCCTCCCTCCCCCCCACCCCCTCTCTGCCCTGTCTCTCTTTCTCCTTCCCCCACACCCCCCTCTCTGTCTCTCTCTTTCTCCTTCCCTCCCTCCCCGACACCCCCTCTCTATCTGTCTGTCTTTCTCCTTCTCTCCTTCCCCCACACCCCCATCTCTGTCTGTCTCTCTTTCTCCCTCCCTCCCCCACACCCCCTCTCTGTCTCTCTCTTCTCCTTCCCTCCCTCCCCCACACCCCCCTCTATCTGTCTCTCTTTCTCCATCCCTGCCTCCCCCACACCCCTCTCTATCTGTCTCTCTTTCTCCTTCTCTCCCTCCCCCACACCCCTCTCTGTCTGTCTATCTTTCTCCTTCCCTCCCTCCCCCACACCCCCTCTCTATCTGTCTCTATTCTCCTTCCCTCCCTCCCCCACACCCCCTCTCTATCTGTCTCTCTTTCTCCTTCTCTCCCTCCCCCACACCCCCTCTCTATCTGTCTCTCTTTCTCCTTCCTTCCCCCCACACACCCCTCTCTGTCTGTCTATCTTTCTCCTTCCCTCCCTCCCCCACACCCCCCTCTCTATCTGTCTCTTTCCCTCCCCCACACCCCTCTCTATCTGTCTCTCTTTCTCCTTCCCTCCCTCCCCCACCCCCCTCTCTGTCTGTCTCTCTTTCTCCTTCCCTGCCTCCCCCACCCCCTCTCTATCTGTCTCTTTCTCCTTCTTTCCCTCCCCCACCCCCCTCTCTATCTGTCTCTCTTTCTCCTTCTCTCCCTCCCCCACACCCCCTCTCTGTCTGTCTCTCTTTCTCCTTCTCTCCCTCCCCCACACCCCCCCCCTCTCTATCTGTCTCTTTCTCCTTCCTTCCCTCCATCCCCCACACCCCCTCTCTATCTGTCTCTCTTTCTCCTTCCCTCCCTCCCCCACACCCCCTCTCTGTCTGTCTCTCTTTCTCCTTCCCTCCCTCCTTCCCTCCCTCCCCACACCCCCTCTCTATCTGTCTCTCTTTCTCCTTCCTTCCCTCCCTCCCCCAAAACCCCCTCTCTATCTGTCTCTCTTTCTCCTTTCTCTCCCTCCCCCACACCCCCCTCTCTGTCTATCTCTCTTTCTCCTTCTCTCCCTCCCCCACACCCCCTCTCTGTCTGTCTCTGTTTCTCATTCCTTCCCTCCCTCCCCCACACCCCCTCTCCGTCTGTCTCTGTTTCTCATTCCTTCTCTCCCTCCCCCACACCCCCCCTCTCTGTCTATCTCTCTTTCTCCTTCTCTCCCTCCCCCACACCCCCCTCTCCGTCTGTCTCTGTTTCTCATTCCTTCCTTCCCTCCCTCCCCCACACCCCCTCTCTGTCTATCTCTCTTTCTCCTTCTCTCCCTCCCCCACACCCCCTCTCCGTCTGTCTCTGTTTCTCATTCCTTCCCTCCCTCCCCCACCCCCTCTCTATCTGTCTCTCTTTCTCCTTCTCTCCCTCCCCCACACCCCCTCTCTGTCTGTCTCTCTTTCTCCTTCTCTCCCTCCCCCACACCCCCTCTCTATCTGTCTCTTTCTCCTTCCTTCCCTCCATCCCCCACACCCCCTCTCTATCCGTCTCTCTTTCTCCTTCCCTCCCTCCCCCACACCCCTCTCTGTCTGTCTCTCTTTCTCCTTCCTTCCCTCCCTCCCTTCCCTCCCTCCCCCACACCTCCCTCTCTATCTGTCTCTCTTTCTCCTTCCTTCCCTCCCTCCCCCACACCCCCTCTCTATCTGTCTCTCTTTCTCTTTCTCTCCCTCCCCCAAACCCCACTCTCTGTCTATCTCTCTTTCTCCTTCTCTCGCTCCCCCACACCCCTCTCTGTCTGTCTCTGTTTCTCATTCCTTCCCTCCCCTCCCCCCACACCCCCTCTCTGTCTATCTCTCTTTCTCCTTCCCTCCCTCCCCCACACCCCCTCTCTGTCTGTCTCTCTTTCTCCTTCCTTCCCTCCCTCCCCCACACCTCCCTCTCTATCTGTCTCTCTTTCTCCTATCTTCCCTCCCTCCCCAAAACCCCCTCTCTATCTGTCTCTCTTTCTCTTTCTCTCCCTCCCCCACACCCCCTCTCTGACTATCTCTCTTTCTCCTTCTCTCCCTCCCCCACACCCCCTCTCCGTCTGTCTCTGTTTCTCATTCCTTCCCTCCCTCCCCCACACCCCCTCTCCGTCTGTCTCTGTTTCTCATTCCTTCTCTCCCTCCCCCACACCCCCTCTCTGTCTATCTCTCTTTCTCCTTCTCTCCCTCCCCCACACCCCTCTCCGTCTGTCTCTGTTTCTCATTCCTTCCTTCCCTCCCTCCCCCCACACCCCCTCTCTGTCTATCTCTCTTTCTCCTTCTCTCCCTCCCCCACACCCCCTCTCCGTCTGTCTCTGTTTCTCATTCCTTCCCTCCCTCCCCACACCCCCTCTCTATCTGTCTCTCTTTCTCCTTCCTTCCTTCCCCCCACACCCTCCCTCTGTCTGTTTATCTTTCTCCTTCCCTCCCTCCCCCACACCCCCCTCTCTATCTGTCTCTCTCCTTCCCTCCCCCACACGCCCTCTATCTGTCTTTCTCCTTCCTTCCCTCCCTCCCCCGACACCCCCTCTCTATCTGTCTCTCTTTCTCCTTCTCTCCTTCCCCCACACCCCCATCTCTGTCTGTCTCTCTTTCTCCCTCCCTCCCCCCACCCCCTCTCTGTCTCTCTCTTTCTCCTTCCCTCCCTCCCCCACACCCCTCTCTATCTGTCTCTCTTTCTCCTTCTCTCCCTCCCCCACACCCCCTCTCTATCTGTCTCTCTTTCTCCTTCCCTGCCTCCCCCACCCCCCTCTATATGTCTCTCTTTCTCCTTCTCTCCCTCCCCCACACCCCCTCTCTATCTGTCTCTCTTTCTCCTTCTCTCCATCCCCCACACCCCCTCTCTATCTGTCTCTCTTTCTCCTTCTCACCCTCCCCCACACCCCCTCTCTATCTGTCTCTCTTTCTCCTTCCCTCCTTCCCTCCCTCCCCCACCCCCCCTCTCTTTCTCCTGCCCTCCCTCCCCCACACCCCCTCTGTCTGTCTCTCTTTCTCTGTCCCTCCCTCCCCCACACCCCCTCTCTATCTGTCTCTCTTTCTCCTTCCCTCCCTCCCCCACACCCCTCTCTGTCTGTCTATCTTTCTCCTTCCCTCCCTCCCCCACACCCCCCTCTCTATCTGTCTCTCTTTCTCCTTCCCTCCCTACCCCACACCCCCTCTCTATCTGTCTGTCTTTCTCCTTCTCTCCCTCCCCCACACCCTCTCTCTATCTGTCTCTCTTTCTCCTTCCTTCCCTCCCTCCCCCACACCCCCTCTCTATCTGCCTCTCTCCTTCCCTCCCCCACATCCCCTCTCTATCTGTCTCTCTTTCTCCTTCCTTCCCTCCATCCCCCACACCCCCTCTCTGCCTGTCTCTCTTTCTCTTTCTCCTTCTCTCCCTCCCCCACACCGCCCTCTCTGTCTCTCTCTTTCTCCTTTTCTCCCTCCCCCACACCCCTCTCTGTCTGTCGTTCTCCTTCCCTCCCTCCCCCACACCCCTCTCTATCTGTTTCTCTTTCTCCTTCTCTCCCTACCCCCACACCCCCTCTCTATCTGTCTCTCTTTCTCCTTCCCTCCCTCCCCCACACCCCCCTCTCTGTCTGTCTCTCTTTCTCCTTACTTCCTTCCCTCCCTCCCCCACACCCCCTCTCTGCCTGTCTCTCTTTCTCCTTCCCCCACACCCCCATCTCTGTCTGTCTCTCTTTCTCCCTCCCTCCCCCACACCCCCTCTCTGTCTCTCTTTCTCCTTCCCTCCCTCCCCCACACCCCCCTCTATCTGTCTCTCTTTCTCCTTCTCTCCCTCCCCCACACCCCCTCTCTATCTGTCTCTCTTTCTCCTTCCTTCCTTCCCCCACACCCCCCCTCTGTCTGTCTATCTTTCTCCTTCCCTCCCTCCCCCACCCCCCTCTCTATCTGTCTCTTTCTCCTTCCCTCCCTCCCCCACTCCCCCTCTCTATCTGTCTCTCTTTCTCCCTCTCTCCCTCCCCCACACCCCCTCTCTGTCTGTCTCTCTTTCTCCTTCCCGCCCTCCCCCACACCCCCTCTCTATCTGTCTCTCTTTCTCCTTCCCTCCCTCCCCCACACCCCCTCTCTATCTGTCTCTCTTTCTCCTTCCTTCCCTCCATCCCCCACACCCCCTCTCTATCTGTCTCTCTTTCTCCTTCTCTCCCTCCCCCACACCCCCTCTCTTTCTCCTGCCCTCCCTCCCCCACACCCCCTCTGTCTGTCTCTCTTTCTCCCTCCCTCCCCCACACCCCCCTCTCTATCTGTCTCTCTTTCTCCTTCTCTCCCTCCCCCACACCCCCTCTCTATCTGTCTCTCTTTCTCCTTCTCTCCCTCCCCCACCCCCCTCTCTATCTGTCTCTCTTTCTCCTTCCCTCCCTCCCCCACCCCCCCTCTCTGTCTGTCTCTCTTTCTCCTTCCTTCCCTCCCTCCCCCACACCCCCTCTCTGCCTGTCTCTCTTTCTCCTTCCCCCACACCCCCTCTCTATCTGTCTCTTTCTCCATCCCTCCCTCCCCCACTCCCCCTCTCTGTCTGTCTCTCTTTCTCCTTCCTTCCCTCCCTCCCCCCACACCCCCTCTCTGCTGTCTCTCTTTCTCCTTCCCCCACACCCCCCTCTCTGTCTCTCTCTTTCTCCTTCCCTCCCTCCCCCCACACCCCCTCTCTCTGTCTCTCTTTCTCCTTCTCTCCCTCCCCCACACCCCTCTCTATCTGTCTCTCTTTCTCCTTCTCTCCCTCCCCCACACCCCCTCTCTATCTGTCTATCTTTCTCCTTCCCTCCCTCCCCCACACCCCCCTCTATCTGTCTCTCTTTCTCCTTCTCTCCCTCCCCCACACCCCCTCTCTATCTGTCTCTCTTTCTCCTTCCTCCCTTCCCCCACACACTCCCTCTCTGTCTGTCTATCTTTCTCCTTCCCTCCCTCCCCCACCCCCCTCTCTATCTGTCTCTTTCTCCATCCCTGCCTCCCCCACACCCCCTCTCTATCTGTCTCTCTTTCTCCTTCTCTCCCTCCCCCACACCCCCTCTCTGTCTGTCTCTCTTTCTCCTTCCCTCCCTCCCCCACACCCCCTCTCTATCTGTCTCTCTTTCTCCTTCCCTCCCTCCCCCACACCCCCTCTCTATCTGTCTCTCTTTCTCCTTCCTTCCCTCCATCCCCCACACCCCCTCTCTATCTGTCTCTCTTTCTCCTTCTCTCCCTCCCCCCACCCCCTCTCTTTCTCCTGCCCTCCCTCCCCCACACCCCCTCTGTCTGTCTCTCTTTCTCCCTCCCTCCCCCACACCCCCTCTCTATCTGTCTCTCTTTCTCCTTCTCTCCCTCCCCCACACCCCCTCTCTATCTGTTTATCTTTCTCCTTCTCTCCCTCCCCCACACCCCCTCTCTATCTGTCTCTCTTTCTCCTTCCCTCCCTCCCTCCCCCACCCCCCTCTCTGTCTGTCTCTCTTTCTCCTTCCTTCCCTCCCTCCCCCACACCCCCTCTCTGCCTGTCTCTCTTTCTCCTTCCCCCACACCCCCTCTCTGTCTCTCTCTTTCTCCTTCCCTCCCTCCCCGACACCCCCTCTCTATCTGTCTGTCTTTCTCCTTCTCTCCTTCCCCCACACCCCCATCTCTGTCTGTCTCTCTTTCTCCCTCCCTCCCCCACACCCCCTCTCTGTCTCTCTTTTCTCCTTCCCTCCCTCCCCCACCCCCCTCTATCTGTCTCTCTTTCTCCATCCCTGCCTCCCCCACCCCCCTCTCTATCTGTCTCTCTTTCTCCTTCTCTCCCTCCCCCACACCCCCTCTCTGTCTGTCTATCTTTCTCCTTCCCGCCCTCCCCCACCCCCCTCTCTATCTGTCTCTATTTCTCCTTCCCTCCCTCCCCCACACCCCTCTCTATCTGTCTCTCTTTCTCCTTCTCTCCCTCCCCCACACCCCCTCTCTATCTGTCTCTCTTTCTCCTTCCTTCCTTCCCCCCACACACTCCCTCTCTGTCTGTCTATCTTTCTCCTTCCCTCCCTCCCCCACACCCCCTCTCTATCTGTCTCTCCTTCCCTCCCCCACACCCCCTCTCTATCTGTCTCTCTTTCTCCTTCTCTCCCTCCCCCCCCACCCCCATCTCTGTCTGTCTCTCTTTCTCCTTCTCTCCCTCCCCCACACCCCCTCTCTATCTGTCTCTTTCTCCTTCCTTCCCTCCATCCCCCACACCCCCTCTCTATCTGTCTCTCTTTCTCCTTCCTTCCCTCCCTCCTTCCCTCCCTCCCCCACACCTCCCTCTCTATCTGTCTCTCTTTCTCCTTCCTTCCCTCCCTCCCCCACACCCCCTCTCTATCTGTCTCTCTTTCTCTTTCTCTCCCTCCCCCAAACCCCACTCTCTGTCTATCTCTCTTTCTCCTTCTCTCGCTCCCCCACACCCCTCTCTGTCTGTCTCTGTTTCTCATTCCTTCCCTCCCTCCCCCACACCCCCCTCTCTGTCTATCTCTCTTTCTCCTTCCCTCCCTCCCCCACACCCCCCTCTCTCTGTCTGTCTCTCTTTCTCCTTCCTTCCCTCCCTCCCCCACCCTCCCTCTCTATCTGTCTCTCTTTCTCCTATCTTCCCTCCCTCCCCAAAACCCCCTCTCTATCTGTCTCTCTTTCTCTTTCTCTCCCTCCCCCACACCCCCCTCTCTGACTATCTCTCTTTCTCCTTCTCTCCCTCCCCCCACCCCCTCTCTGTCTGTCTCTGTTTCTCATTCCTTCCCTCCCTCCCCCCACACCCCCTCTCCGTCTGTCTCTGTTTCTCATTCCTTCTCTCCCTCCCCCCCACACCCCCTCTCTGTCTATCTCTCTTTCTCCTTCTCTCCCTCCCCCACACCCCCCTCTCCGTCTGTCTCTGTTTCTCATTCCTTCCTTCCCTCCCTCCCCCACACCCCCTCTCTGTCTATCTCTCTTTCTCCTTCTCTCCCTCCCCCCACACCCCCTCTCCGTCTGTCTCTGTTTCTCATTCCTTCCCTCCCTCCCCCACACCCCCTCTCTATCTGTCTCTCTTTCTCCTTCCTTCCTTCCCCCACACACTCCCTCTGTCTGTTTATCTTTCTCCTTCCCTCCCTCCCCCACACCCCCTCTCTATCTGTCTCTCTCCTTCCCTCCCCCACACGCCCTCTATCTGTCTTTCTCCTTCCTTCCCTCCCTCCCCGACACCCCCTCTCTATCTGTCTCTCTTTCTCCTTCTCTCCTTCCCCCAC
Source organism: Oncorhynchus gorbuscha (assembly GCF_021184085.1). Classification (NCBI taxonomy): domain Eukaryota; kingdom Metazoa; phylum Chordata; class Actinopteri; order Salmoniformes; family Salmonidae; genus Oncorhynchus; species Oncorhynchus gorbuscha. Next base: position 19,243,409 of record NC_060186.1, on the reverse strand, counting down.
ACCCCCATCTCTGTCTGTCTCTCTTTCTCCCTCCCTCCCCCCACCCCCTCTCTGTCTCTCTCTTTCTCCTTCCCTCCCTCCCCACACCCCTCTCTATCTGTCTCTCTTTCTCCTTCTCTCCCTCCCCCACACCCCCTCTCTATCTGTCTCTCTTTCTCCTTCCCTGCCTCCCCCACCCCCTCTCTATATGTCTCTCTTTCTCCTTCTCTCCCTCCCCCACACCCCTCTCTATCTGTCTCTCTTTCTCCTTCTCTCCATCCCCCACACCCCCTCTCTATCTGTCTCTCTTTCTCCTTCTCACCCTCCCCCACACCCCCTCTCTATCTGTCTCTCTTTCTCCTTCCCTCCTTCCCTCCCTCCCCCACACCCCCTCTCTTTCTCCTGCCCTCCCTCCCCCACACCCCCTCTGTCTGTCTCTCTTTCTCTGTCCCTCCCTCCCCCACACCCCCCCTCTCTATCTGTCTCTCTTTCTCCTTCCCTCCCTCCCCCCACACCCCCTCTCTGTCTGTCTATCTTTTTCCTTCCCTCCCTCCCCCACACCCCCTCTCTATCTGTCTCTCTTTCTCCTTCCCTCCCTACCCCACACCCCCTCTCTATCTGTCTGTCTTTCTCCTTCTCTCCCTCCCCCACACCCTCTCTCTATCTGTCTCTCTTTCTCCTTCCTTCCCTCCCTCCCCCACACCCCCTCTCTATCTGCCTCTCTCCTTCCCTCCCCCACATCCCCTCTCTATCTGTCTCTCTTTCTCCTTCCTTCCCTCCATCCCCCACACCCCTCTCTGCCTGTCTCTCTTTCTCTTTCTCCTTCTCTCCCTCCCCCACACCGCCCTCTCTGTCTCTCTCTTTCTCCTTTTCTCCCTCCCCCACACCCCCCCCTCTGTCTGTCGTTCTCCTTCCCTCCCTCCCCCACACCCCCTCTCTATCTGTTTCTCTTTCTCCTTCTCTCCCTACCCCACACCCCCTCTCTATCTGTCTCTCTTTCTCCTTCCCTCCCTCCCCCACACCCCCTCTCTGTCTGTCTCTCTTTCTCCTTACTTCCTTCCCTCCCTCCCCCACACCCCCTCTCTGCCTGTCTCTCTTTCTCCTTCCCCCACACCCCCATCTCTGTCTGTCTCTCTTTCTCCCTCCCTCCCCCACACCCCCTCTCTGTCTCTCTTTCTCCTTCCCTCCCTCCCCCACACCCCCTCTATCTGTCTCTCTTTCTCCTTCTCTCCCTCCCCCCACACCCCCTCTCTATCTGTCTCTCTTTCTCCTTCCTTCCTTCCCCCACACACTCCCTCTCTGTCTGTCTATCTTTCTCCTTCCCTCCCTCCCCTACACCCCCCTCTCTATCTGTCTCTTTCTCCATCCCTCCTCCCCCACTCCCCCCTCTCTATCTGTCTCTCTTTCTCCCTCTCTCCCTCCCCCACACCCCCTCTCTGTCTGTCTCTCTTTCTCCTTCCCGCCCTCCCCCACACCCCCTCTCTATCTGTCTCTCTTTCTCCTTCCCTCCCTCCCCCACACCCCCTCTCTATCTGTCTCTCTTTCTCCTTCCTTCCCTCCATCCCCCACACCCCCTCTCTATCTGTCTCTCTTTCTCCTTCTCTCCCTCCCCCACACCCCCTCTCTTTCTCCTGCCCTCCCTCCCCCACACCCCCTCTGTCTGTCTCTCTTTCTCCCTCCCTCCCCCCCACACCCCCTCTCTATCTGTCTCTCTTTCTCCTTCTCTCCCTCCCCCACACCCCCTCTCTGTCTATCTCTCTTTCTCCTTCCCTCCCTCCCCCACACCCCTCTCTGTCTGTCTCTCTTTCTCCTTCCTTCCCTCCCTCCCCCACCCCCCTCTCTATCTGTCTCTCTTTCTCCTATCTTCCCTCCCTCCCCAAAACCCCCTCTCTATCTGTCTCTCTTTCTCTTTCTCTCCCTCCCCCACACCCCCTCTCTGACTATCTCTCTTTCTCCTTCTCTCCCTCCCCCCCACACCCCCTCTCTGTCTGTCTCTGTTTCTCATTCCTTCCCTCCCTCCCCCACACCCCTCTCCGTCTGTCTCTGTTTCTCATTCCTTCTCTCCCTCCCCCACACCCCCCTCTCTGTCTATCTCTCTTTCTCCTTCTCTCCCTCCCCCACACCCCTCTCCGTCTGTCTCTGTTTCTCATTCCTTCCTTCCCTCCCTCCCCCCACACCCCCTCTCTGTCTATCTCTCTTTCTCCTTCTCTCCCCTCCCCCACACCCCCTCTCCGTCTGTCTCTGTATCTCATTCCTTCCCTCCCTCCCCCACACCCCCTCTCTATCTGTCTCTCTTTCTCCTTCCTTCCTTCCCCCCACACACTCCCTCTGTCTGTTTATCTTTCTCCTTCCCTCCCTCCCCCACACCCCCCTCTCTATCTGTCTCTCTCCTTCCCTCCCCCACACGCCCTCTATCTGTCTTTCTCCTTCCTTCCCTCCCTCCCCGACACCCCCCTCTCTATCTGTCTCTCTTTCTCCTTCTCTCCTTCCCCCACACCCCCATCTCTGTCTGTCTCTCTTTCTCCCTCCCTCCCCCACACCCCCTCTCTGTCTCTCTCTTTCTCCTTCCCTCCCTCCCCCACACCCCCTCTCTATCTGTCTCTCTTTCTCCTTCTCTCCCTCCCCCACACCCCCTCTCTATCTGTCTCTCTTTCTCCTTCCCTGCCTCCCCCCCCCCCTCTCTATATGTCTCTCTTTCTCCTTCTCTCCCTCCCCCACACCCCCTCTCTATCTGTCTCTCTTTCTCCTTCTCTCCATCCCCCACACCCCCTCTCTATCTGTCTCTCTTTCTCCTTCTCACCCTCCCCCACACCCCCTCTCTATCTGTCTCTCTTTCTCCTTCCCTCCTTCCCTCCCTCCCCCACACCCCTCTCTTTCTCCTGCCCTCCCTCCCCCACACCCCCTCTGTCTGTCTCTCTTTCTCTGTCCCTCCCTCCCCCACACCCCCTCTCTATCTGTCTCTCTTTCTCCTTCCCTCCCTCCCCCACACCCCCTCTCTGTCTGTCTATCTTTCCCTTCCCTCCCTCCCCCACACCCCCTCTCTATCTGTCTCTCTTTCTCCTTCCCTCCCTACCCCACACCCCCTCTCTATCTGTCTGTCTTTCTCCTTCTCTCCCTCCCCCACACCTCTCTCTATCTGTCTCTCTTTCTCCTTCCTTCCCTCCCTCCCCCACACCCCCCTCTCTATCTGCCTCTCTCCTTCCCTCCCCCACATCCCCTCTCTATCTGTCTCTCTTTCTCCTTCCTTCCCTCCATCCCCCACACCCCCTCTGCCTGTCTCTCTTTCTCTTTCTCCTTCTCTCCCTCCCCCACACCGCCCTCTCTGTCTCTCTCTTTCTCCTTTTCTCCCTCCCCCACACCCCCTCTCTGTCTGTCGTTCTCCTTCCCTCCCTCCCCCACACCCCCTCTCTATCTGTTTCTCTTTCTCCTTCTCTCCCTACCCCACACCCCCTCTCTATCTGTCTCTCTTTCTCCTTCCCTCCCTCCCCCACACCCCCCTCTCTGTCTGTCTCTCTTTCTCCTTACTTCCTTCCCTCCCTCCCCCACACCCCCTCTCTGCCTGTCTCTCTTTCTCCTTCCCCCACACCCCCCTCTCTGTCTCTCTCTTTCTCCTTCCCTCCCTCCCCCGACACCCCCTCTCTATCTGTCTCTCTTTCTCCTTCTCTCCTTCCCCCACACCCCCATCTCTGTCTGTCTCTCTTTCTCCCTCCCTCCCCCCACCCCCCTCTCTGTCTCTCTTTCTCCTTCCCTCCCCCCCCACACCCCCTCTATCTGTCTCTCTTTCTCCTTCTCTCCCTCCCCCACACCCCCTCTCTATCTGTCTCTCTTTCTCCTTCCTTCCTTCCCCCCACACACTCCCTCTCTGTCTGTCTATCTTTCTCCTTCCCTCCCTCCCCCACTCCCCCTCTCTATCTGTCTCTCTTTCTCCCTCTCTCCCTCCCCCACACCCCCCTCTCTGTCTGTCTCTCTTTCTCCTTCCCGCCCTCCCGACACCCCCCCTCTCTATCTGTCTCTCTTTCTCCTTCCCCTCCCTCCCCCACACCCCCCTCTCTATCTGTCTCTCTTTCTCCTTCCTTCCCTCCCTCCCCAAAACCCCCTCTCTATCTGTCTCTCTTTCTCTTTCTCTCCCTCCCCCCACCCCCCCTCTCTGACTATCTCTCTTTCTCCTTCTCTCCCCCCCCCACACCCCCTCTCCGTCTGTCTCTGTTTCTCATTCCTTCCCTCCCTCCCCCACACCCCTCTCCGTCTGTCTCTGTTTCTCATTCCTTCTCTCCCTCCCCCACACCCCCCTCTCTGTCTATCTCTCTTTCTCCTTCTCTCCCTCCCCCACCCCCCTCTCCGTCTGTCTCTGTTTCTCATTCCTTCCTTCCCTCCCTCCCCCACACCCCCCTCTCTGTCTATCTCTCTTTCTCCTTCTCTCCCTCCCCCACACCCCCTCTCCGTCTGTCTCTGTTTCTCATTCCTTCCCTCCCTCCCCCACACCCCCTCTCTATCTGTCTCTCTTTCTCCTTCCTTCCTTCCCCCCACACACTCCCTCTGTCTGTTTATCTTTCTCCTTCCCTCCCTCCCCCACACCCCCTCTCTATCTGTCTCTCTCCTTCCCTCCCCCACACGCCCTCTATCTGTCTTTCTCCTTCCTTCCCTCCCTCCCCCGACACCCCCCTCTCTATCTGTCTCTCTTTCTCCTTCTCTCCTTCCCCCACACCCCCATCTCTGTCTGTCTCTCTTTCTCCCTCCCTCCCCCACACCCCTCTCTGTCTCTCTCTTTCTCCTTCCCTCCCTCCCCCACACCCCCTCTCTATCTGTCTCTCTTTCTCCTTCTCTCCCTCCCCCACACCCCCTCTCTATCTGTCTCTCTTTCTCCTTCCCTGCCTCCCCCCCCCCTCTCTATATGTCTCTCTTTCTCCTTCTCTCCCTCCCCCACACCCCCTCTCTATCTGTCTCTCTTTCTCCTTCTCTCCATCCCCCACACCCCCTCTCTATCTGTCTCTCTTTCTCCTTCTCACCCTCCCCCACACCCCTCTCTATCTGTCTCTCTTTCTCCTTCCCTCCTTCCCTCCCTCCCCCACACCCCCTCTCTTTCTCCTGCCCTCCCTCCCCCACACCCCCTCTGTCTGTCTCTCTTTCTCTGTCCCTCCCTCCCCCCACACCCCCCTCTCTATCTGTCTCTCTTTCTCCTTCCCTCCCTCCCCCACCCCCTCTCTGTCTGTCTATCTTTTTCCTTCCCTCCCTCCCCCACACCCCCCTCTCTATCTGTCTCTCTTTCTCCTTCCCTCCCTACCCCACACCCCCTCTCTATCTGTCTGTCTTTCTCCTTCTCTCCCACCCCACACCCTCTCTCTATCTGTCTCTCTTTCTCCTTCCTTCCCTCCCTCCCCCCACACCCCCTCTCTATCTGCCTCTCTCCTTCCCTCCCCCACATCCCCTCTCTATCTGTCTCTCTTTCTCCTTCCTTCCCTCCATCCCCCACACCCCTCTCTGCCTGTCTCTCTTTCTCCTTCTCTCCCTCCCCCACACCGCCCTCTCTGTCTCTCTCTTTCTCCTTTTCTCCCTCCCCCACACCCCCTCTCTGTCTGTCGTTCTCCTTCCCTCCCTCCCCCACACCCCCTCTCTATCTGTTTCTCTTTCTCCTTCTCTCCCTACCCCACACCCCCTCTCTATCTGTCTCTCTTTCTCCTTCCCTCCCTCCCCCACACCCCCTCTCTGTCTGTCTCTCTTTCTCCTTACTTCCTTCCCTCCCTCCCCCACACCCCCTCTCTGCCTGTCTCTCTTTCTCCTTCCCCCACACCCCCTCTCTGTCTCTCTCTTTCTCCTTCCCTCCCTCCCGACACCCCCTCTCTATCTGTCTCTCTTTCTCCTTCTCTCCTTCCCCCACACCCCCATCTCTGTCTGTCTCTCTTTCTCCCTCCCTCCCCCACACCCCCCTCTCTGTCTCTCTTTCTCCTTCCCTCCCTCCCCCACACCCCCCTCTATCTGTCTCTCTTTCTCCTTCTCTCCCTCCCCCACACCCCCTCTCTATCTGTCTCTCTTTCTCCTTCCTTCCTTCCCCCACACACTCCCTCTCTGTCTGTCTATCTTTCTCCTTCCCTCCCTCCCCTACACCCCCTCTCTATCTGTCTCTTTCTCCATCCCTGCCTCCCCCACTCCCCCTCTCTATCTGTCTCTCTTTCTCCCTCTCTCCCTCCCCCACACCCCCTCTCTGTCTGTCTCTCTTTCTCCTTCCCGCCCTCCCCGACACCCCCCTCTCTATCTGTCTCTCTTTCTCCTTCCCTCCCTCCCCCACACCCCCCTCTCTATCTGTCTCTCTTTCTCCTTCTCTCCCTCCCCCACACCCCCTCTCTATCTGTCTCTCTTTCTCCTTCCTTCCTTCCCCCCACACACTCCCTCTCTGTCTGTCTATCTTTCTCCTTCCCTCCCTCCCCCACACCCCTCTCTGTCTGTCTCTTTCTCCTTCCCTGCCTCCCTCCCCCCCTCTCTATCTGTCTCTTTCTCCTTCCCTCCCTCCCCCACACCCCCCTCTCTGTCTGTCTCTCTTTCTCCTTCCCTGCCTCCCCCACCCCCCTCTCTATCTGTCTCTTTCTCCTTCTTTCCCTTCCCCACCCCCCCTCTCTATCTGTCTCTCTTTCTCCTTCTCTCCCTCCCCCACACCCCTCTCTGTCTGTCTCTTTCTCCTTCTCTCCCTCCCCCACACGCCCTCTATCTGTCTTTCTCCTTCCTTCCCTCCCTCCCCCACACCCCTCTCTATCTGTCTCTCTTTCTCCTTCTCTCCCTCCCCCACACCCCCCTCTCTTTCTCCTGCCCTCCCTCCCCCACACCCCCTCTGTCTGTCTCTCTTTCTCCCTCCCTCCCCCACACCCCTCTCTATCTGTCTCTCTTTCTCCTTCTCTCCCTCCCCCACACCCCTCTCTATCTGTCTCTCTTTCTCCATCCCTGCCTCCCCCACCCCCCTCTCTATCTGTCTCTCTTTCTCCTTCTCTCCCTCCCCCACACCCCCTCTCTGTCTGTCTATCTTTCTCCTTCCCGCCCTCCCCCACACCCCCCTCTCTATCTGTCTCTCTTTCTCCTTCCCTCCCTCCCCCACACCCCCTCTCTATCTGTCTCTCTTTCTCCTTCTCTCCCTCCCCCACACCCCTCTCTATCTGTCTCTCTTTCTCCTTCCTTCCTTCCCCCACACTCCCTCTCTGTCTGTCTATCTTTCTCCTTCCCTCCCTCCCCCACACCCCCCTCTCTATCTGTCTCTCCTTCCCTCCCCCACACCCCCTCTCTATCTGTCTCTCTTTCTCATTCCCTCCCTCCCCCACAACCCCTCTCTGTCTGTCTCTCTTTCTCCTTCCCTGCCTCCCTACACCCCCTCTCTATCTGTCTCTTTCTCCTTCTTTCCCTCCCCCACACCCCCTCTCTATCTGTCTCTTTCTCCTTCCCTCCCTCCCCCACACCCCCTCTCTATCTGTCTCTCTTTCTCCTTCCCTCCCTCCCCCACACCCCCTCTCTATCTGTCTCTCTTTCTCCTTCCTTCCTTCCCCCCACACACTCCCTCTCTGTCTGTCTATCTTTCTCCTTCCCTCCCTCCCCCACACCCCCCTCTCTATCTGTCTCTCTTTCTCCTTCTCTCCCTCCCCCACACCCCCTCTCTTTCTCCTGCCCTCCCTCCCCCACACCCCGTCTGTCTGTCTCTCTTTCTCCCTCCCTCCCCCCACACCCCCTCTCTATCTGTCTCTCTTTCTCCTTCTCTCCCTCCCCCACACCCCCTCTCTATCTGTTTATCTTTCTCCTTCTCTCCCTCCCCCACACCCCCTCTCTATCTGTCTCTCTTTCTCCTTCCCTCCCTCCCCCACACCCCCCTCTCTGTCTGTCTCTCTTTCTCCTTCCTTCCCTCCATCCCCCACACCCCCTCTCTATCTGTCTCTCTTTCTCCTTCCCCTCCCTCCCCCACACCTCCCTCTCTATCTGTCTCTCTTTCTCCTTCCTTCCCTCCCTCCCCAAAACCCCCTCTCTATCTGTCTCTCTTTCTCTTTCTCTCCCTCCCCCACACCCCCTCTCTGTCTATCTCTCTTTCTCCTTCTCTCCCTCCCCCACACCCCTCTCTGTCTGTCTCTGTTTCTCATTCCTTCCCTCCCTCCCCCACACCCCCTCTCCGTCTGTCTCTGTTTCTCATTCCTTCTCTCCCTCCCCCACACCCCCTCTCTGTCTATCTCTCTTTCTCCTTCTCTCCCTCCCCCACACCCCTCTCCGTCTGTCTCTGTTTCTCATTCCTTCCTTCCCTCCCTCCCCCACACCCCCCCCTCTCTGTCTATCTCTCTTTCTCCTTCTCTCCCTCCCCCACACCCCCTCTCCGTCTGTCTCTGTTTCTCATTCCTTCCCTCCCTCCCCCACACCCCCTCTCTATCTGTCTCTCTTTCTCCTTCTCTCCCTCCCCCACACCCCCCTCTCTGTCTGTCTCTCTTTCTCCTTCTCTCCCTCCCCCACACCCCCTCTCTATCTGTCTCTTTCTCCTTCCTTCCCTCCATCCCCCACCCCCTCTCTATCCGTCTCTCTTTCTCCTTCCCTCCCTCCCCCACACCCCCTCTCTGTCTGTCTCTCTTTCTCCTTCCCTCCCTCCTTCCCTCCCTCCCCCACACCTCCCTCTCTATCTGTCTCTCTTTCTCCTTCCTTCCCTCCCTCCCCCACACCCCCTCTCTATCTGTCTCTCTTTTTCTTTCTCTCCCTCCCCCACACCCCACTCTCTGTCTATCTCTCTTTCTCCTTCTCTCGCTCCCCCACACCCCCTCTCTGTCTGTCTCTGTTTTTCATTCCTTCCCTCCCTCCCCCACCCCCCCCCACCTCTCTGTCTATCTCTCTTTCTCCTTCCCTCCCTCCCCCCACACCCCCTCTGTCTGTCTCTCTTTCTCCTTCCTTCCCTCCCTCCCCCACACCTCCCTCTCTATCTGTCTCTCTTTCTCCTTCCTTCCCTCCCTCCCCAAAACCCCCTCTCTATCTGTCTCTCTTTCTCTTTCTCTCCCTCCCCCACACCCCCTCTCTGTCTATCTCTCTTTCTCCTTCTCTCCCTCCCCCACACCCCCTCTCCGTCTGTCTCTGTTTCTCATTCCTTCCCTCCCTCCCCCACACCCCTCTCCGTCTGTCTCTGTTTCTCATTCCTTCTCTCCCTCCCCCACACCCCCCTCTCTGTCTATCTCTCTTTCTCCTTCTCTCCCTCCCCCACACCCCTCTCCGTCTGTCTCTGTTTCTCATTCCTTCCTTCCCTCCCTCCCCCACCCCCCTCTCTGTCTATCTCTCTTTCTCCTTCTCTCCCTCCCCCACACCCCCTCTCCGTCTGTCTCTGTTTCTCATTCCTTCCCTCCCTCCCCCACACCCCTCTCTATCTGTCTCTCTTTCTCCTTCTCTCCCTCCCCCACACCCCCTCTCTGTCTGTCTCTCTTTCTCCTTCTCTCCCTCCCCCACACCCCCTCTCTATCTGTCTCTTTCTCCTTCCTTCCCTCCATCCCCCCCACACCCCTCTCTATCTGTCTCTCTTTCTCTTTCTCTCCCTCCCCCACCCCCTCTCTGTCTATCTCTCTTTCTCCTTCTCTCCCTCCCCCACACCCCCTCTCTGTCTGTCTCTGTTTCTCATTCCCTCCCTCCCCCACACCCCCTCTCTGTCTGTCTCTCTTTCTCCTTCCTTCCTTCCCCTCTCCCCCACACCCCCCTCTCTATCTGTCTCTCTTTCTCCTTCCTTCCCTTCCTCCCCCACACCCCTCTCTATCTGTCTCTCTTTCTCCTTCTCTCCCTCCCCCACACCCCCCTCTCTATCTGTCTCTTTCTCCTTCCTTCCATCCATCCCCCACACCCCCTCTCTATCTGTCTCTCTTTCTCCTTCCCTCCCTCCCCCACACCCCCTCTCTGTCTCTCTCTTTCTCCTTCCTTCCTTCCCTCCCTCCTTCCCTCCCTCCCCCCACACCTCCCTCTCTATCTATCTGTCTCTCTTTCTCCTTCCCTCCCCCCCCACACCCCCTCTCTATCTGTCTCTCTTTCTCTCCCTCCCCCACACCCCCTCTCTGTCTATCTCTCTTTCTCCTTCTCTCCCTCCCCCACACCCCCTCTCCGTCTGTCTCTGTTTCTCATTCCTTCCCTCCCTCCCCCACACCCCCTCTCTGTCTGTCTCTCTTTCTCCTTCCCTCCCTCCCCCACACCCCCTCTCTCTGTCTGTCTCTCTTTCTCCTTCCCTCCCTCCCCCACACCCCCTCTCTGTCTGTCTCTCTTTCTCCTTCCCTCCCTCCCCCACACCCCCTCTCTGTCTGTCTCTCTTTCTCCTTTCCTCCCTCCCCCACACCCCCCTCTCTGTCTATCTCTCTTTCTCCTTCTCTCCCTCCCCCACACCCCTCTCCGTCTGTCTCTGTTTCTCATTCCTTCCCTCCCTCCCCCACACCCCCCTCTCTGTCTGTCTCTCTTTCTCCTTCCCTCCCTCCCCCACACCCCCTCTCTCTGTCTGTCTCTCTTTCTCCTTCCCTCCCTCCCCCACACCCCCCTCTCTGTCTGTCTCTCTTTCTCCTTCCCTCCCTCCCCCACACCCCCCTCTCTGTCTGTCTCTCTTTCTCCTTCCCTCCCTCCCCCACACCCCCCTCTCTGTCTGTCTCTCTTTCTCCTTCCCTCCCTCCCCCACACCCCCTCTCTGTCTATCTCTCTTTCTCCTTCTCTCCCTCCCCCACACCCCCTCTCCGTCTGTCTCTGTTTCTCATTCCTTCCCTCCCTCCCCCACACCCCCTCTCTGTCTGTCTCTCTTTCTCCTTCCCTCCCTCCCCCACACCCCCTCTCTGTCTGTCTCTCTTTCTCCTTCCCTCCCTCCCCCACACCCCCTCTCTGTCTGTCTCTCTTTCTCCTTCCCTCCCTCCCCCACACCCCCTCTCTATCTGTCTCTCTTTCTCCTTCCCTCCCTCCCCCACACCCCCTCTCTGTCTGTCTCTCTTTCTCCTTCCTTCCCTCCCTCCTTCCCTCCCTCCCCCACACCTCCCTCTCTATCTGTCTCTCTTTCTCCTTCCTTCCCTCCCTCCCCCACACCCCCTCTCTATCTGTCTCTCTTTCTCTTTCTCTCCCTCCCCCACACCCCCTCTCTGTCTATCTCTCTTTCTCCTTCTCTCCCTCCCCCACACCCCCCTCCGTCTGTCTCTGTTTCTCATTCCTTCCCTCCCTCCCCCACACCCCCTCTCTATCTGTCTCTCTTTCTCCTTCCCTCCCTCCCCCACACCCCCTCTCTATCTGTCTCTCTTTCTCCTTCCCTCCCTCCCCCACACCCCCTCTCTATCTGTCTCTCTTTCTCCTTCCCTCCCTCCCCCACACCCCCTCTCTGTCTATCTCTCTTTCTCCTTCTCTCCCTCCCCCACACCCCTCTCCGTCTGTCTCTGTTTCTCATTCCTTCCCTCCCTCCCCCCACACCCCCTCTCTATCTGTCTCTCTTTCTCCTTCCCTCCCTCCCCCACACCCCCCCTCTGTCTATCTCTCTTTCTCCTTCTTCCCCCACACCCCCTCTCCGTCTGTCTCTGTTTCTCATTCCTTCCCTCCCTCCCCCACCCCCCTCTCTGTCTGTCTCTCTTTCTCCTTCCCTCCCTCCCCCACACCCCCTCTCTGTCTGTCTCTCTTTCTCCTTCCCTCCCTCCCCCACACCCCCTCTCTGTCTGTCTCTCTTTCTCCTTCCCTCCCTCCCCCACACCCCCCTCTCTGTCTGTCTCTATTTCTCCTTCCCTCCCTCCCTCCCCCCACCCCCTCTCTGTCTGTCTCTCTTTCTCCTTCCCTCCCTCCCCCACACCCCCTCTCTGTCTGTCTCTCTTTCTCCTTCCCTCCCTCCCCCCACAACCCCTCTCTGTCTGTCTCTCTTTCTCATTCCCTCCCTCCCCCACACCCCTCTCTGTCTGTCTTTCTTTCTCCTTCCCTCCCTCCCCCACACCCCTCTCTGTCTGTCTCTCTTTCTCCTTCCCTCCCTCCCCCACACCCCCTCTCTGTCTGTCTCTCTTTCTCCTTCCCTCCCTCCCCCACACCCCCTCTCTGTCTGTCTCTCTTTCTCCTTCCCTCCCTCCCCCACACCCCCTCTCTGTCTGTCTCTCTTTCTCCTTCCCTCCCTCCCCCACACCCCCTCTCTGTCTGTCTCTCTTTCTCCTTCCCTCCCTCCCCCACACCCCCTCTCTATCTGTCTCTCTTTCTCCTTCCCTCCCTCCCCACACCCCCTCTCTGTCTGTCTCTCTTTCTCCTTCCCTCCCTCCCCCACACCCCCCTCTCTGTCTGTCTCTCTTTCTCCTTCCCTGCCTCCCTACACCCCCCCTCTCTATCTGTCTCTCTTTCTCCTTCCCTCCCTCCCCCCACACCCCCTCTCTGTCTGTCTCTCTTTCTCCTTCCCTCCCTCCCCCACACCCCTCTCTATCTGTCTCTCTTTCTCCTTCCCTCCCTCCCCCCACACCCCCTCTCTATCTGTCTCTCTTTCTCTCCCTCCCCCCACACCCCCCTCTGTCTATCTCTCTTTCTCCTTCTCTCCCTCCCCCACACCCCCTCTCCGTCTGTCTCTGTTTCTCATTCCTTCCCTCCCTCCCCCACACCCCCTCTCTGTCTGTCTCTCTTTCTCCTTCCCTCCCTCCCCCACACCCCCTCTCTGTCTGTCTCTCTTTCTCCTTCCCTCCCTCCCCCACACCCCCTCTCTGTCTGTCTCTCTTTCTCCTTCCCTCCCTCCCCCACACCCCCTCTCTGTCTGTCTCTCTTTCTCCTTCCCTCCCTCCCCCACACCCCCTCTCTGTCTGTCTCTCTTTCTCCTTTCCTCCCTCCCCCACACCCCCCTCTCTGCCTGTCTCTCTTTCTCCTTCCCTCCCTCCCCCACCCCCTCTCTGTCTGTCTCTCTTTCTCCTTCCCTCCCTCCCCCACACCCCCTCTCTATCTGTCTCTCTTTCTCTCCCTCCCCCACACCCCCTCTCTGTCTATCTCTCTTTCTCCTTCTCTCCCTCCCCCACACCCCCTCTCCGTCTGTCTCTGTTTCTCATTCCTTCCCTCCCTCCCCCACACCCCCTCTCTGTCTGTCTCTCTTTCTCCTTCCCTCCTTCCCCCACACCCCCTCTCTATCTGTCTCTCTTTCTCCTTCCCTCCCTCCCCCACACCCCCCTCTCTATCTGTCTCTCTTTCTCCTTCCCTCCCTCCCCCACACACCCCTCTCTGTCTATCTCTCTTTCTCCTTCTCTCCCTCCCCCACACCCCCTCTCCGTCTGTCTCTGTTTCTCATTCCTTCCCTCCCTCCCCCACACCCCCCTCTCTGTCTGTCTCTCTTTCTCCTTCCCTCCCTCCCCCACACCCCCTCTCTGTCTGTCTCTCTTTCTCCTTCCCTCCCTCCCCCACCCCCCTCTCTGTCTGTCTCTCTTTCTCCTTCCCTCCCTCCCCCACACCCCCTCTCTGTCTGTCTCTCTTTCTCCTTCCCTCCCTCCCCCACACCCCCTCTCTGTCTGTCTCTCTTTCTCCTTCCCTCCCTCCCCCCACACCCCCCTCTCTGTCTATCTCTCTTTCTCCTTCTCTCCCTCCCCCACACCCCCTCTCCGTCTGTCTCTGTTTCTCATTCCTTCCCTCCCTCCCCCACACCCCCTCTCTGTCTGTCTCTCTTTCTCCTTCCCTCCCTCCCCCACACCCCCTCTCTGTCTGTCTCTCTTTCTCCTTCCCTCCCTCCCCCACACCCCCCTCTCTGTCTGTCTCTCTTTCTCCTTCCCTCCCTCCCCCACACCCCCCTCTCTATCTGTCTCTCTTTCTCCTTCCCTCCCTCCCCCACACCCCCTCTCTGTCTGTCTCTCTTTCTCCTTCCTTCCCTCCCTCCTTCCCTCCCTCCCCCACACCTCCCTCTCTATCTGTCTCTCTTTCTCCTTCCTTCCCTCCCTCCCCCACACCCCCTCTCTATCTGTCTCTCTTTCTCTTTCTCTCCCTCCCCCACACCCCCTCTCTGTCTATCTCTCTTTCTCCTTCTCTCCCTCCCCCACACCCCCCCGTCCGTCTGTCTCTGTTTCTCATTCCTTCCCTCCCTCCCCCACACCCCCTCTCTATCTGTCTCTCTTTCTCCTTCCCTCCCTCCCCCACACCCCCCTCTCTATCTGTCTCTCTTTCTCCTTCCCTCCCTCCCCCACACCCCCCCTCTCTATCTGTCTCTCTTTCTCCTTCCCTCCCTCCCCCACACCCCCCTCTCTGTCTATCTCTCTTTCTCCTTCTCTCCCTCCCCCACACCCCCTCTCCGTCTGTCTCTGTTTCTCATTCCTTCCCTCCCTCCCCCACACCCCCCTCTCTATCTGTCTCTCTTTCTCCTTCCCTCCCTCCCCCACACCCCCCTCTCTGTCTATCTCTCTTTCTCCTTCTTCCCCACACCCCCTCTCCGTCTGTCTCTGTTTCTCATTCCTTCCCTCCCTCCCCCACACCCCCTCTCTGTCTGTCTCTCTTTCTCCTTCCCTCCCTCCCCCCACCCCCTCTCTGTCTGTCTCTCTTTCTCCTTCCCTCCCTCCCCCACACCCCCTCTCTGTCTGTCTCTCTTTCTCCTTCCCTCCCTCCCCCACACCCCCCTCTCTGTCTGTCTCTATTTCTCCTTCCCTCCCTCCCTCCCCCCACCCCCCTCTCTGTCTGTCTCTCTTTCTCCTTCCCTCCCTCCCCCACACCCCCTCTCTGTCTGTCTCTCTTTCTCCTTCCCTCCCTCCCCCACACCCCCTCTCTGTCTGTCTCTCTTTCTCATTCCCTCCCTCCCCCACACCCCCTCTCTGTCTGTCTCTCTTTCTCCTTCCCTCCCTCCCCCACACCCCTCTCTGTCTGTCTCTCTTTCTCCTTCCCTCCCTCCCCCACACCCCCTCTCTGTCTGTCTCTCTTTCTCCTTCCCTCCCTCCCCCACACCCCCTCTCTGTCTGTCTCTCTTTCTCCTTCCCTCCCTCCCCCACACCCCCTCTCTGTCTGTCTCTCTTTCTCCTTCCCTCCCTCCCCCACCCCCCTCTCTGTCTGTCTCTCTTTCTCCTTCCCTCCCTCCCCCACACCCCCTCTCTATCTGTCTCTCTTTCTCCTTCCCTCCCTCCCCCACACCCCCTCTCTGTCTGTCTCTCTTTCTCCTTCCCTCCCTCCCCCACACCCCCTCTCTGTCTGTCTCTCTTTCTCCTTCCCTGCCTCCCTACACCCCCCTCTCTATCTGTCTCTCTTTCTCCTTCCCTCCCTCCCCCCACACCCCCCTCTCTGTCTGTCTCTCTTTCTCCTTCCCTCCCTCCCCCACACCCCCTCTCTATCTGTCTCTCTTTCTCCTTCCCTCCCTCCCCACACCCCCCTCTCTGTCTGTCTCTCTTTCTCCTTCCCTCCCTCCCCCACACCCCCTCTCTGTCTGTCTCTCTTTCTCCTTCCCTCCCTCCCCCACCCCCCTCTCTGTCTGTCTCTCTTTCTCCTTCCCTCCCTCCCCCACACCCCCTCTCTGTCTGTCTCTCTTTCTCCTTCCCTCCCTCCCCCCACACCCCCTCTCTGTCTGTCTCTCTTTCTCCCTCCCTCCCTCCCTCCCCCACACCCCCTCTCTGTCTGTCATTGGCGTTTAGCACAAACAGAGTTTGTCAGAGCTCGACATGTGTTGTGGGTAGAACGTTTATCGGCCCGTCACGTTGGGACTTCAGGTTTGATAACTGAACATTTCAGTTGCCTCCCTCCCAGGCCTTCCTCCAGCCAGCCATCTCATCACATTGTGCCTATAGAGAGGCCAGCGGAGCTCAAGGCCCAGGTGGCCCTCGGCTCTGTTTGCTGTTTCAGGACAGATTGTGCTGAGTCCAGGGGTCCCTCTCCACCTTCTCTCTTTCCCAGTTTTATTTTGACTTCACCCAAGTTTAAATTGACTATAGATGAAGTAGCCTAGTGGTTAGAGCGTTGGACTAGTAACCGGAAGTTTGCGAGTTCAAACCCCCGAGCTGACAAGGTACAAATCTGTCGTTCTGCCCCTGAACAGGCAGTTAACCCACTGTTCCCAGGCCGTCATTGAAAATAAGAATGTGTTCTTAACTGACCTGCCTGGTTAAATAAAGTAAAAAAATATATAAAAAAACAAGTTGTACACACTTCTTTCTTCTGAATGTAGTTTTTTAAAACAGCTACAGCGTATATCTTGTCAACTGTTGTGTTGTGGGGGCTCTGGGTTGAGGTGGCCACCGATATTCCTTTTCCACAAATGTGAAATGTATGCACTTACATAAACCACAATACATTGATTGTACAGGAACAAGTGTAACTTTACATTTCACTCCACATATATGAAAATGTAGCATTTATTCGTTCCATTTTTCCACCGTGTCGCCTGAACACCTTGGATGAGTTGGAAATCTTTCAGATTGAGTCTTTAGAAAGGAGATGCTTTAGGATGGTAGTGTTAGACTTGTCTGTAAAGGGGACTCCTTGCACCCCTATCCAAGGAGATACTTTGGACCCCTAATGAGGCACATGAAGGGCCCCCAGGGACTGTTACTCTCACCACACCACAAAAAGAAATCCAGAAAGGGCTGCCCAGTGCTCTTTGAGGGTTTTGGAGAGGACCAGGATGTAGTGGAGGGGGTGTCTGGGGGGAGGACGGGGGGACGGTGGTTTTGTCTTGGTAAACGTCCCTTGTGAGAGAATGCATTCCGTGGGTGTTGAAGTCCCAGGGATGTTTTCTTTAGAGGAGGACTCACTCCCCCTCTCTCTTCATCCTCTTAGTGCACTCCCTCTCTCTACATCCTCTTAGTGCCTTCCCTCTCTCTTCATCCTCTTAGTGCCCTCCCTCTCTCTTCATCCTCTTAGTGCCCTCCCTCTCTCTTCATCCTCTTAGTACCCTCCCTCTCTCTTCATCCTCTTAGTGCCCTCCCTCTCTCTTCATCCTCTTAGTGCCCTCCCTCTCTCTCCATCCTCTTAGTGCCCTCCCTCTCTCTTCATCCTCTTAGTACCCTCCCTCTCTCTTCATCCTCTTAGTGCCCTCCCTCTCTCTTCATCCTCTTAGTGCCCTCCCTCTCTCTTCATCCTCTTAGTGCCCTCCCTCTCTCTTCATCATCTTAGTACCCTCCCTCTCTCTTCATCATCTTAGTGCCCTCCCTCTCTCTTCATCCTCTTAGTACCCTCCCTCTCTCTTCATCCTCTTAGTGCCCTCCCTCTCTCTTCATCCTCTTAGTACCCTCCCTCTCTCTTCATCCTCTTAGTGCCCTCCCTCTCTCTTCATCCTCTTAGTACCCTCCCTCTCTCTTCATCCTCTTAGTGCCCTCCCTCTCTCTTCATCCTCTAGTACCCTCCCTCTCTCTTCATCCTCTTAGTACCCTCCCTCTCTCTTCATCCTCTTAGTGCCCTCCCTCTCTCTTCATCATCTTAGTACCCTCCCTCTCTCTTCATCATCTTAGTACCCTCCCTCTCTCTTCATCCTCTTAGTGCCCTCCCTCTCTCTTCATCATCTTAGTACCCTCCCTCTCTCTTCATCCTCTTAGTGCCCTCCCTCTCTCTTCATCATCTTAGTACCCTCCCTCTCTCTTCATCATCTTAGTACCCTCCCTCTCTCTTCATCCTCTTAGTGCCCTCCCTCTCTCTTCATCATCTTAGTACCCTCCCTCTCTCTTCATCATCTTAGTACCCTCCCTCTCTCTTCATCATCTTAGTACCCTCCCTCTCTCTTCATCATCTTAGTACCCTCCCTCTCTCTTCATCCTCTTAGTGCCCTCCCTCTCTCTTCATCCTCTAGTACCCTCCCTCTCTCTTCATCCTCTTAGTGCACTCCCTCTCTCTTCATCCTCTTAGTGCACTCCCTCTCTCTTCATCCTCTTAGTGCCCTCCCTCTCTCTTCATCCTCTTAGTGCACTCCCTCTCTCTTCATCCTCTTAGTGCACTCCCTCTCTCTTCATCCTCTTAGTGCCCTCCCTCTCTCTTCATCCTCTTAGTGCACTCCCTCTCTCTTCATCCTCTTAGTGCCCTCCCTCTCTCTTCATCCATCTCTCTTTTCTTCTGCCCGACATGTCAACTTAATGATCATTTGGGATTTTATTTTGAAAAATATAGTTTCTTTTAAGAACATCTAGGTGTCTAAGTAACTTTGACGTGCTCGCCCACACTCATACTTACACTCATCACTCATCACACACTCACACACACGTAAGACATTCATCATCTGATCCCTGCTCCCGACGAGGAGAAATTCCAAAATATTCTCAAACGTTCTGTGTAAATTTTCCAGGCCCTTCCCGGATCCTAATGATATCTTTGGCTGCGTTTTCCTGCTCCACTCCTCTCTGGAGAGTCCGGGCCCCCAAAGTCTCTTCTGTTCTCCCCCCTCATCTCCCCTCTAATGAAGATGTAAATACAGGGCCATTTAAGTTATTAGCGCGCCTTGCTTGTCATGTTTTGTCATTGGTTATCATGTCTTGTCTCTGTGCTTCCCTTCTATTCGTTTCCCTCTGCTGGTCTTATTAGGTTCTTTCCCTCTTTCTATCCCTCTCTTCCCCTCCCTCTCTCCCTCTCTCGCTCTCTCTCTCTATCGTTCCGTTCCTGCTCCCAGCTGTTCCTCATTCTCCTAACTACCTCATTTACTCTTTTCACACCTGTCCCCTATTTTGCCCTCTGATTAGAGCCCCTATTTCTCCCTCTGTTTTCCGCTTCTGTCCTTGTCGGATCCTTGTATGATGTTCGCTGTTCTGTGTCCTTGTCTCGCCCTGTCGTGTTTTACCTTCTTCAGATGCTGCGTGTGAGCAGGTGTCTAGGTCTGCTACGGCCGGTGCCTTCCCGAAGCAACCTGCAGTCTATGGTCGAGTCTCCAGTCAGTCCTCTCTACTGACGAGTAGATTTCAGTTTTCCTGTTTTGTTTTCACCTTGATAATATCCAGGATTATCACTTTTGTCAAATACTGGAATAAAGACTCTGTTTTCGTTAAGTCGCTTTTGGGTCCTCATTCACCAGCATAACATTGCTGCTTTGTGAATCAATGGGCCGGGGCTGAAGTCAAACGGGTGGAAGATAGAAGGGGATGGGATGTACAGCCACTAAGACTGACAGGAAATAACCTCAGATCACCACTGAACGGTGGAGGGAGGAGAGGAGAGGAGGATTGGGGGGAGGATGGAGTTGAACTGTGTCGAATCATTAAATTAACACTTGGCTTAATTGATCTTGGCATATGCTCTCTGACTGGGACTTGACTGTGTGTGTGTGTGTGTGCATGCGTGCGTGTGTGTGTGCATGCATGTGTGTGCATGTGTGTGTGTGTGTGTGTATGTTTGTGCGTTTTGAATATGTGTTTGGGAGCAGCTCTTTAAGGTGTTATCCTTGTTCCCCTGACCCTCAGTGCACTCAGCCAGGAAGTCAGAGAGCATGAAACTGGCTTTGTGCAATTAGGGAAGGAAAACATTGGGGTCCAAGGCATCCGTTTGATAAGCCCCCGTCCCTCTCTCCCCCTCACGCCTGTCTCTTGTCACACACACACAAACACACACACACAGACACAGACAGACAGACAGACAGACAGACAGACAGACAGACAGACAGACAGACAGACAGACAGACAGACAGACAGACAGACAGACAGACAGACAGACAGACAGACAGACAGACAGACAGACAGACAGACAGACAGACAGACAGACAGACAGACAGACAGACAGACAGACACATTTATTTTGCTCATGAAAAACTCACAGCACATCACTCTCGAGGAGTCTGTAGTCTGTTTGTGATGGCGATGGAACTTCACCCCCTTCATTGTTGTGAATGAGGATGTTTAAATAGCCCTTCTCCCATCAGCCCACTAGTCCAACTGTTGTCTGCCAGGCTCGTAACCCATCAGTCAATCAGTCAGACATGGTTATGACCCCATCAATAGGGTTTCAACATTCAGGGAACTTTCAATAAATTCCCTGGTTTTCCAGCAATCCCAGTTGGAGGACTCCCAGAATCAGGAGGGAATAAGTAGGACATCCAGAACCCCCCAACCAGGATTTCTGGAAAACCAGAAAATGTATTGAAAGATCACAGAATTTTGCAACCATTACCCATCAATGTTTTCTAGCATGTCTCGTTCTCCTCTGTCACATGTGGCTGTAGGATTATCCAAATCAGACAGTCATCTGATTAACCTTGCAGGGCTCCTACAAAGACCTTTGGTCCTCAACTACAGACCCATCTACCACTAATATGATTTGTCTTTCACTCTCTCTCTCTCTCTCTCTCTCTCTCTCTCTCTCTCTCTCTCTCTCTCTCTCTCTCTCTCTCTCTCTCTCTCTCTCTCTTTCTCTCTCTCCCTCTCTCCCTCTCTACCTCTCTCTCTCTCTCCCTCTCTCCCTCTCCCTCCATCTCCCTCCGTCTCTCTCCCTCCATCTCCCTCCATCTCCCTCCGTCTCTCTCCCTCCACAGATGGAATGAACTGCATGAACAAGGACCACGGCTGCGCCCACATCTGCAGGGAGACCCCTAAGGGGGGCGTGGCTTGCGAGTGCCGGCCCGGGTTCGAGCTGGCAAAGAACCAGAGAGACTGTACATGTACGTACCCTCCACGGGCTATCACTCCACCCTAGGGGCCCTAAACAGCCCTGTGGTGAATTATACATGAGAGCTTTGGACAGTGGTTCCGGTTGGAGTCACCCACTCCAGAGCCAAGTTCAAAGCCATAAATTGTAGTTCTGTGTTCCAACCGTGTTGTTGTGTTATTCTCTCTGTCTCTCTCTCTCTCTGTCTCTCTCTGTCTCTCTCTGTCTCTCTCTGTCTCTCTCTCTCTCTCTCTCTCTCTCTCTCTCTCTCTCCCTCTCTTTTTCTCTCGCTCTCTATATACACTGCTCAATAAATAAAGGGAACACTTAAACAACACAATATAACTCCAAGTCAATCACACTTCTGTGAAATCAAACTGTCCACTTAGGAAGCAACACTGATTGACAATACATTTCACATGCTGTTGTGCAAATGGAATAGACAACAGGTAGAAATTATAGGCAATTAGCAAGACACCCCCAAGAAAGGAGTGGTTCTGCAGGTGGTGACCACAGACCACTTCTCAGTTCCAATGCTTCCTGGCTGATGTTTTGGTCACTTTTGAATGCTGGCGGTGCTTTCACTTTAGTGGTAGCATGAGACGGAGTCTACAACCCACACAAGTGGCTCAGGTAGTGCAGCTCATCCAGGATGGCACATCAATGCAAGCTGTGGCAAGAAGGTTTGCTGTGTCTGTCAGCGTAGTGTCCAGAGCATGGAGGCGCTACCAGGAGACAGGCCAGTACATCAGGAGACGTGGAGGAGGCCGTAAGAGGGCAACAACCCAGCAGCAGGACCGCTACCTCTGCCTTTGTGCAAGGAGGAGCAGGAGGAGCACTGCCAGAGCCCTGCAAAATGACCTCCAGCAGGTCACAAATGTGCATGTGTCTGCTCAAACGGTCAGAAACAGACTCCATGAGGGTGGTATGAGGGCCAGATGTCCACAGGTGGGGGTTGTGCTTACAGCCCAACACCGTGCAGGACGTTTGGCATTTGTCAGAGAACACCAAGATTGGCAAATTCGCCACTGGCGCCCTGTGCTCTTCACAGATGAAAGCAGGTTCACACTGAGCACATGTGACAGATGTGACAGAGTCTGGAGACACTGTGGAGAACGTTCTGCTGCCTGCAACATCCTCCAGCATGACCGGTTTGGCGGTGGGTCAGTCATGGTGTGGGGTGGCATTTCTTTGGGGGGCCGCACAGCCCTCCATGTACTCGCCAGAGGTAGCCTGACTGCCATTAGGTACTGAGATGAGATCCTCAGACCCCTTGTGAGACCATATGCTGGTGCGGTTGGCCCTGGGTTCCTCCTAATGCAAGACAATGCTAGACCCCATGTGGCTGGAGTGTGTCAGCAGTTCCTGCAAGAGGAAGGCATTGATGCTATGGACTGGCCTGCCCGTTCCCCAGACCTGAATCCAATTGAGCACATCTGGGTCATCATGTCTCGCTCCATCCACGAACACCACGTTGCACCACAGATTGTCCAGGAGTTGGCGGATGCTTTAGTCCAGGTCTGGAAGGAGATCCCTCAGGAGACCATCCGCCATCTCATTAGGAGCATGCCCAGACATTGTAGGGAGGTCATACAGGCACGTGGAGGCCACACACACTACTGAGCCTCATTTTGACTTGTTTTAAGGACATTACATCAAAGTTGGATCAGCCTGTAGTGTGGTTTTCAACTTTAATTTTGAGTGTGACTCCAAATCCAGACCTCCATGGGTTGATAAATTTGATTTCCATTGATAATGTTTATGTGATTTTGTTGTCAGCACATTCAACTATGTAAAGGAAAACGTATTTAATAAGAATATTTCATTCATTCAGATCTAGGATGTGTTAGTTTAGTGTTATTTTTGTGTTTTTTTTGAGCAGTGTATATACAGATGAAGTCGGAAGTTTACATGCACTTAGGTGGAGTCATTAAAACACTCCACAAATGTGTTGTTAACAAACTATAGTTTTGGCAAGTCAGTTAGGAAATCTACTTTGTGCATGACACAAGTAATGTTTCCAACAATTGTTTACAGACAGATTATTTCACTTATAACTCACTGTATCACAATTCCAGTGGGTTAGAAGAACACCATCCCAACCGTGAAGCACGGTGGTGGCAGCATCATGTTGTGGGGATGCTTTGCTGCAGGAGGGACTGGTGCACTTCACAAAATAGATGGCATCATGAGAAGGAAAATTATGTGGATATATTGAAGCAAAATCTCAAGACACAAGTTAAAGCTTGGTCGCAAATGGGTCTTCCAAATGGACAATAACCCCAAGCGTACTTCTGAAGTTTTGGCTAAATGGCTTAATGACAATAAAGTCAAGGTATTGGAATGGCCATCACAAAGCCCTGACCTCAATCCTATAGAAAAGTTGTGAGCAGAACTGAAAAAGTGTGTGCAAGCAAGGAGGCCTACAAACCTGCCTTCAATAAATCCACATAATTTTCCTTCTCATGATGTCATCAATTTTGTGAAGTGCACCAGACCCTCATGCAGCAAAGCACCCCCACAACATGATGCTGCCACCCCCGTGCTTCACGGTTGGGATGGTGTTCTTCGGCTTGCAAGCATCCCCCTTTTTCCTCCAAACACAACAATGGTCATTATGGCCAAACAATTCTATTTTTGTTTATTCAGACCAGAGTACATTTCTACAAAAAGTTTGATCTTTGTCCCCATGTGCAGTTGCAAACCGTCGTCTGGCTTTTTTATGGCGGTTTTGGAGCAGTGGCTTCTTTCTTGCTGAGCGGCCTTTCAGGTTATGTTGATATAGAATTTGTTTTACTATGGATATATATTATTTTGTACCTGTTTCCTCCAGCATCTTCAAAAGGTCCTTTGCTGTTGTTCTGGGATTGATTTGCACTATTCGTCCCCAAAGTACATTCATCTCTAGGATACAGAATGCATCTCCTTCCTGAACGGTATGACGGCTGCGTGGTCCCATGGTGTTTATACTTGCGTATTATTGTTTGTACAGTGGTACCTTCAGGTGTTTGGAAATTGCTCCTAAAGATGAACCAGACTTGTGGAGGTCTACAATTGTTTTTCTGAGGTCTTAGCTGATTTCATTTGATTTTCCCATGATGTCAAGCAAAGAGGCACTGAGTTTGAAGGTAGGCCTTGAAATACATCCACAGCTACACCTCCAATTGACTCAAATGATGTCAGTTAGCCTATCAGAAGCTTTTAAAGCCATGACATAATTTTCTGGAATTTTCCAAGCTATTTAAAGGCACAGTCAACGTAGTGTATGTAAACATCTGATCCACTGGAATTGTGATACAGTGAATTATAAGTGAAATAATCTGTCTGTAAACAATTGTTGGAAAAATGACTTGTGTCATGCACAAAGTGGATGTCCTAACCGACTTGCCAAACCTATAGTTTGTTAACCATACATCTGTGGAGTGGTTGAAAAACGGGTTTTAATGACTCCACCTAAGTGTATGTAAACTTCCGACTTCAACTGTGTGTATATATATATTTCTATATGTATATATATGTTTCTCTCTCTCTCAGGGAGTGTGCTCTGCCTCACCAGTATCTCCTAGAACACATCATCCCCAATTGCTTAGATAGCACCACGCTGCGAGAGGCAGGCTGCACTAGCTAACAACTGCAGTGGGTTTTCAGAATTGATTTATACTCCAGCTATCACTGAGGCCAGAAAATGATACATTCAGTAGCCAGATGTAATACAATCTGAACCTTCATGAAAGTATATTAAGGATGTTTTTTTTTAAACGTCCCATCATATTATTTTCATCCTGTGCGCTGAGCGACCTGAGCCATGGAATTTAAATTCAACTCACAGTAATTCAGGAGGGGAAAATACGCTTTTTATTAGTTACATTTTATTTGGTAACACATTTTGTCCTGCTTAAAAACTTTATAACGTGTCCCACCGACTGTAGAGGAAGAGGGTTTGTTAGGAGTCGGAACGTTAGTATTTCATTTGCGGTGTGAAGAGGAATGCTCGGCAGCGGAGTGT
This sequence comes from Oncorhynchus gorbuscha, assembly GCF_021184085.1. NCBI lineage: Eukaryota > Metazoa > Chordata > Actinopteri > Salmoniformes > Salmonidae > Oncorhynchus > Oncorhynchus gorbuscha. Next base: position 19,218,970 of record NC_060186.1, on the reverse strand, counting down.
CGGCTGTAGCGGAGTTGTAGCACACACACTGACACACACACACGCACGCACGCACACACACACACACACACACACACACACACACACACACACACACACACACACACACACACACACACACACACACACACACACACACACACACACACACACACACGCACACACACACTGACTCACACACGCACTCTACTCTCAGCAGTGCTGTAGTAGACTTGTGATAAAAGCTCTGGGTTGGACTGGAGACGCTGATCAATGACTGACTGGGGGACTTGATGAGCTTTAGCTCCTCTCTTCGGTTGTCTATGTCTCTCTCTCCTTCTCTCTCTCTCTCGCTCTCTCTCTCTCTCTCTCTCTCTCTCTCTCTCTCTCTCTCTCTCTCTCTCTCTCTCTCTCTCTCTCTCTCTCTCTCTTGTTCTCTCTTCTCCTCCCCAACCCACCCCCCCTTCTCCCCCTCTCTTCTTCCAGGACAAGCTTGTTAACATCAGAGCAGGGGACATTAACAGGTCTCAATACGTATGATTATACTCCCATAAAAATACTTCCTTGTTTTTATTCTGCCTATAACTCTCTCTCAATGTTATTATTTCATTCTCTCTCTCTCTCTCTCTCTCTCTCTTGCTCCCTCTTCTCTTTCCCTCCCCCTCTCTCTATCTCTCTCTCTCTCTCTCTCTCTCTCTCTCTCTCTCTCTCTCTCTCTCTCTCTCTCATCTCTCTCACTTGCTATCTCTCTCTGTGTCCTGGTCCAACCCAGTGTCTGGTGAACCCATGTCACCTGTCATGAAGAGAGCAGAGAGTATAGGGAACAGAGGGAGGCCGGCTCCGGTCACGGCTCACATTCTGCTACTTTATTACCCTACATTAGGAATGTACTCTGGGGCCTTCTCACTGTTATTGTTGGGGGACTGTGTCTGAAGATCATAAGAAGCAGCACACAGTGAATTCATGTCTGTCCAAGCACTTAAAAACAGATTTCTGTTTTTGGTGTAAGGTATTTGAGTATATAGTCAGGGTGTGTGTATGTGTGTGTGTGGAGGGGGGGGGTGTAGGCCTATACCACTCCCTTACAATCCTTGTATGTTGCCAGTGACGTGTAACTATGGGAACGGAGGCTGCCAGCACATGTGTGACGATACGGATGTGGGGCCGGTTTGTGGCTGTCACCAGAAGTACGCACTGCACTCAGACAGCAAGACCTGCATCGGTGAGTGACAACAGACTGTACTTCATCTCTTTGAGTAGTTTCTGCCACAAACACACACACACAAACATACAGGCACACAAACTCACTTATGTAGCACGCACACACACACACACACACACACACACACACACACACACACACACACACACACACACACACACACACACACACACACACACACACACACACACACACACACACACACACACACACACACACACACACACACACACACACACACACACACAGAGAGAGAGAGAGAGGCACACACATTCTCCTCAATTTGTATACATAATAGTGTAGACTCTAAATTGACACACACATTTTACACTTTTGTTCAAGCAATCATCTTCCTCAATACTCTCAAATCATATACAGTACCAGTCAAAGGTTTGGACACACCTACTCATTCCAGGGTTTTTCTTTATTTGTTACTATTTACTACATTGTATAATAATAGTGAAGACATCAGAACTATGAAATAACACATATGGAGTCATGTAGTAACCATTATTTTATATTTGAGATTCTTCAAATTAGCCCTTTACCTTGATGACAGCTTTGCACACGCTTGGCATTCTCTCAACCAGCTTCATGAGGTAGTCACCTGGAATGCATTTCAATTAACAGGTGTGCCTTGTTAAAAGTTAATTTGTTGAATTTCTTTGCTTCTTACTGCGTTTAAGCCAATCAGTTGTGTCGTGACAAGGTAGGGGTGTATACAGAAGAAAACCCTATTTGGTAAAAGACCAAGTCCATATTATGGCAAGAACAGCTCAAATAAGCAAAGAGAAATGACAGTCCATCATTACTTTAAGACCTGCATGTCAGTCAATCCAGAAAATGTCAAGAACTTTGAATGTTTCCTCAAGTGCAGTCGCAAAAACCATCAAGTGCTATGATGAAACTGGCTCTCATGAGGACCGCCACAGGAAAGGAAGTCCCAGAGTTACCTCTGCTGCAGAGAATAAGTTCATTAGAGTTAACTGCACCTCAGATTTTAGCCCAAATAAATGCTTCACTGAGTTTAAGTAACAGACACATCTCAACATCAATTGTTCAGAGGAGACTGCGTGAATCAGGCCTTCATGTTCAAATTGCTGCTTTGTAACCACTACTAAAGGACACCAATAATAAGAAGAGACTTTCTGTGGCCAAGAAACACAACCAATTGACATTGGACCGGTGGAAATCTGTCCTTTGGTCTGATGAGTCCAAATGTGAGATGTTTGGTTCCAACTGCCTTGTCTTTGTGAGAGACAGAGTAGGTAAACTGATGACCTCTGCACGTGTGGTTCCCACCGTGAAGCATGAGGGGGGTGTTATGGTGTGGGCTGCTTTGCTTGTGACACTGTCTGTGACTTATTTAGAATTCAAGGCACACTTAACCAGCATGGCTACCACAACATTCTGCAGCAATACGCCATCCCATCTAGTTTGTGCTTAGTGGGACTGTCATTTTTTAAGGGCTATTTGACCAAGAAGGAGAGTGATGGAGTGCTGCATCAGATGACCTGGCCTCCGCAATCCCCCAACCTCAACCAAATTGAGATGGTTTGGGAGGAGTTGGACCGCATGGTGAAGGAAAAGCAGCCACAAAGTGCTCAGCATATGTGGGAACTCCTTCAAGACTGTTGGAAAAGCATTCCTCATGAAGCTGGTTGAGAGAATGCTTAGAGTGTGCAAAGCTGTCACCGAGGCAAAGAGTGGCTCCTTTGAAGAATCTCAAATATATTTTTATATGTTTGACACTTATTTGGCTACTACATGATTCCATATGTGTTATTTCTTCATTTTGATGTATTCAACATTATTCTACAAATGAAAAACCCTTGAATGAGTATGTGTCCAAACATTTGACTGGTACTGACACTCAGTGCACATTAGAGAACATATTCATCTTAAAGCTGTTATTTCTCATCTGTTTTGCAGTCGATGTCATAAATATGTGAGAGAAACTGGTGAGAAGGGCTTTGTGATGAGTTAACTTCACCCCTGAGCCCTCTCTCCCTACCCCGGCCTCATCTTATTTATACACTCACAACAAAAGACAGAGGGGGAGAGATTGAGCCACTGATACATTCAGAGAGAGAGAGACAGAGCAAGAGAGATGGACAGGATGAGAGAGAGAGCGTTAGAGAGTGCGCAGTAACATATATACATTTTCTAGATCATCAACCAACCTTAAATTGCATTCAAATGTTTATTTTTTTTCTTGCAAATATACACAGTCATGTGAGTAACTTGAAACTGTGAGTAATTGAATAGAGATGGAGGGCGACATTTTCGCCGTGCAAAAGAGCACAAATCTGTGTGAAAATACCGTAAACCTCATTATAATCTGGCAGTGTGATCCAATTATACATTTTTCTTCAACGATCTGTAATCCAGCTGCCAGATTATAATGAGTTTTACAGTATTTTTTGCACAGATCTGTGCTTTGTTGCACCCCGAAAATGTCGCCCGGAGTTTCACGATGACGATGGTGATTATTTCCTGTCTGGGGCCTGAAGACTGCTCACCCTGTTTTTGGAGATCGTGGCATGGGGAGAAGAGGGAGTAAAGAATTCTCCCCATCTAAATGTGTACTAAGAAAACAGTTTCCGGTGCATGTTGAAAATAGCTGATTTGCCATGTGACAGAGGAGAGTTGTATGATCAGTGTCTCATTCCTTTATGTGTTGCTCTCACTGGCTGTCTGTCTCTCTGTCTCTCTGTCTCTCTCTCTCTCTCTCTCTCTCTCTCTCTCTCTCTCTCTGTGTCTCTCTCTCAGTGTCTCTCTCTCTCTCTGTCTCTATCTCTCTCTCTCTCTCTCTCTCTCTGTCTCTCTCTTTCTCTTTCAATCACACAATTACACCTATACCTGTATGCACACTCCCAGATAAACACGCACTTTGACTGCCGACAGAGTAGTCAGTGTAGTAGTAGTGTGTTAACTTGTCAGGGAGTGAAAGGAGGAATAGAAGGGGTTTGGGGGTTTGATCCCTAGGTAGGGCGGTGGTGGAAACTGGAAAATGAATAGTTGAGAAGTCTCAGAAGTTGAAAAACACATTCATCATCTTCATTACCCTGGAAAACTAGCCAAGTCAATGTAACTCATGCCCATCACTAGGCCTGAAAGACGCCAGGCCTGCATGCCACTGTTTGCCAAATGGCTAACTTTTACTCCCGGCTGTCAATGTGGCCGTATCCCGCGGCTATGGTGGCTCCGAAGCTGAACAGAGAGGAAATGTTCATGATTTTTTTTCTGGGGGAATTTGCCTGAGATAAATGAGAGGTTCCAGGTAAGTGAAAGAGTTTCACAATTTTTTTTCTTTGCCTTCCTTCCAACGGAATCCAGTCCCACATTTGGCTCAGAAGTTTGGAAGCTTGGGCATACCAAATCTGATTTTTTTCTGCCTTTAAAAAAAATGCTCCAGTGTTTTTTGGGTGCACAGAGACGTTCCTGAACGTTCCGGAGTGTTCCGAAGGGAGCCTGGCGGTGTCTCTCTGTCTGTCTGTCTGTCTGTCTGTCTGTCCATAACGAGACAGTGATTTACAGACTCCCTTGTTTCTCCATAGCTCCTAAACAAGGTTTATCCCACCGATTTGCAAAATCCATGGCAGAAAGCAGATTGGCAGATACACAAACTCTTTTTCTTGTGTTACATTATGCCAGTTAGTCAAAGTCTGTACAGATGCCTCCAGAAGGAGTTAAATCATTTCTGGAGTTGACTAAGATCAGATGCATCTGAACACAATACCTCAGGTTACCCCAATTGGAGGCCCGCAGGCCAAATTTGTCCCACGGGTGGTTTTATTTGGCCCTAAAAGTTTTCAGAGCAAATTAAAAAATATATTATTATTATTATTTTATTTTTATTTTTTATTGTTAGACACAAATACTGTAAAATTGTAATTTAGCAAATCTGTTCTCAAGTATTCCCACGCATAATAGACGTGATTGCATACACATGTAAGCAATGTTTGAAATGATTGTTTTAGTCAAATATTATATCTGTTTGGGCTTCTTGCGGTCATTTTGCGGTCTACAAATTATTTGTAATTATGTTCCGGCATCACGAACATCCACTCAAGAAAAAAATTGGCTGTGGCAGAATTTAGTTGATGATGCCTGTTCTAACTGGAATTAAAACACACACACACACACACACACACACACACACACACACACACACACACACACACACACACACACACACACACACACACACACACACACACACACACACACACACAAACACAGGTCTTCTGTCATGTCACAAATAAACCCTTCTTCTGTGTGTTGTCATTCCTGCTGTGCTAGAACACTGGAGAAGCCCACTCTCTCTCCCCACAAACAGATCTCTACTGTACAGTATCATCAGTGCTGCGTTCTCACAGAACTGCCTTCATTTTGTGCCCATAACCTTTTCCTTTCCAGCCATGCGAGGAACAACGAAATCCACGAAAGAAGAGGAAGACCTCTGAAAGAATGAAAAACTCTGTTCTCCTTCTCCCTCTGTCCCGTGTCTTTTTCTCTCTGGCGAGAGGAAAGGCTCCTGGTCTGAGTGTCCCAACTGCTCTGTCACTGGGCCCACCTTTGACCCACCTTTGTGTAGTGCTGTCTCTGGTGATCCTCCTCTTTCTCCTCCTTCTCCTCTTCCTCCCTCCCTACCTCCTCCTGCTTTCTGGTGATAGTTACTGATTGCCTGTCTTGTCCATGTTCAAATTCAATTCAAAAAGGATTAAATCCTTACCTTAAAGGAATTAAGATTATTAAAGGGAATTGAATTAAAGACTGGGGGAACTAATAAAACAATGATACAGGATTAGAGTGAACATCTCAGTTGCAGCCTGATCTAACGTTACATAGAGCTACCCACCCAAACCAAAAACAAACATCACTCCAGACAACCCCCCCTCCAACCTGAAATATGCCCCCCTCCCCCTAACAGTACAACGGCCTCAACCAGCAAACAAAATCCTGTTACTGTGGCAACCCCCAAAACCCACGTCACCCCCTACCCATCAGCACCTCCCCCCTCATCCACCTGTAGAGACGGACCAGTAACCCTGCCTGTTTCTCAATAACACCTCCGTCATGCCGTCATCCCAGCCAGCCGCATGCATTCTCAATCTGACACGCTCTCCGTGTCTGTCAGGCCGTCCGTCTGTGCGTCCGTCTGTCCTCACCATACCTCTGTCACTAATCTACGCAGCCCTTCTGCCTGTCTGTGTTTTTGTCTGTCCGGCTGCATGGGAGATCCTACTGTTCTGCATTTTCCCTTTGATTTCCTTTTTGTTTTTATTCAGATTGGTATTTTCTTTCATTTTTTCCCTCCTTGAATTGCAGTAACATTAATAGCAACCAACACTTGTCCCCCTGTTTTCTTACAGTGCATCGTTACTGGTTACCGTTACTGTTCTCCTCTTAGCTGTAGTGTACTGCTGTGAATTCATTCCTCCGTCTCTTCAGTGATTATTTCCTGTGTAAGTTCTGCTCTCTCTCTAAACATCCCCCCTCAGAAGGCCTCCTCTAAATGGACCTTAGAACTGCTGATTCCTTAGCCCCTTAGGAGAGTCCTGGAGTCCTCTCTTCTCCTCCTCCTCACCCTTTCTTACACAACCACCCACTCACACACACACACACACACTTTCACACGCTCATACACACGTGCACGCACCCTCACACTCAAGCATGCACACACTCACAAGCGCTCCCACCCATACACCAGCACATAATTGCCCAGTCACCCATATACACACACACACAGGCATAAACACACACGCACATACATGCACACATTCATATACACACATGCACACACACACACCTAACCGGTAGTTGAGAGCCAGAAAGCCTCCATTCATTTGTGAACACTGCTTCAGAGAGTCCTTCACTTTGTCTACCAATCCTTCCCAAACTAACCGCCTGAGAAAGACCAGTAACGGGCCAAGCCAGGGGTGACCAGGGGGGGGCTTTAGTTACCCCTTCCTCCCCCCTCACCCAAAATCCCCCTCTGTAGGACTTTGTACATCAAAGACAGTCCTAGTTCTATTGTACTGAGTGGCAGTGCCCTGGCCAGCCCCCCCCCCCCCCCACCCCCAATTCAGTACTTCAGCGAGAGATGCTCATTCAGAGCCTAATGACTCTGACGTCCCAGTGAAAGACTCCCACTCTTCCCAAGGCCCAGTAGCGCTCATCACCACCCCAGCCCATCCATTCTAACGCAGTGGCTGCTAATGCATATCTGTGTTTCCTCAGCTGCATATCTGCATGTTCATCTTAACCATAACCCCGGGCTTTCCCTTCTCACCCCCATCTTAACCATAACCCCGGGCTTTCCCTTCTCACCCCCATCTTAACCATAACCCCCGGGCTTTCCCTCCTCACCCCCCCCCATCTTAACCATAACCCCGGGCTTTCCCTTCTCACCCCCCCCATCTTAACCATAACCCCGGGCTTTCCCTTCTCACCCCCCCAGCTTGGGAACATGGTTTCCAGTGTTGACTGTTAAAGCCAGTTGTGATGTGTTCCATAGACAAACAGGCAACCAGCGCTGCCCCCAGACGACCTCCTTCTCCTCTGTGCATGCCCTCTCCATCGCTCCCCCTTCCACTAGTCCCCAACCCCATTTATTTATGAGTGTTCCTCCTCCCGTTTACTTCTCCCATTGTGGCCCACGATGGGACGGGATTTCCTCTCTCTTCTTCTTCCCTTTTTCTCTCTCTCATCCCTTTCTTTCTTTCATTTTGTCATTCTGAAGTCCTTGTAGTTGCTCCCTCTCTCTGTCTGATCTGGTGGCTAGCATAGCCTCCTACCCGTTCTGTTGTCATCCTCACCCCCCTGCTTCTTACCCAACACTCATGCAGCTTGTCTTGGACATGTTTGCTCATCCTTCCCTCTACTCCTCCTTCCTTTCCTCCTCCCCCTCTTCCTCCTTTTCGGATGTGAGGGAACCATTGCTGAGTGTGTGTGGCCGTTTGATATGGAAGACAGAAACAGCAACGGCTACAACAACCAACTCCCCCACAACCCCCCTAAATTATATTTTTATTTGAACTGCTATTTTTGTCCCCTACCCCCACCCTTACCCTCATTTCAACTTATTTCGTTTGTTTTTTTGCTATCTGAGACTTTTGGATTTGTTTTTGGGATTAACACTCTAACAGGGATTTTGGCGCCTTTTTCATGGCTTCTTGCTTCTTGGCTTTGGTTTTGCTCACACGCCAAGAGGGGCTGACTTGACTTGACGTCTCGGGCGGCAGCGGGCGGTGGACATTGGGCTTCTCATTAACCTTACTGCTCACTGTTTGTCACTTGTGTTTTAGAGAGAGATGAGGCTGCAATTGAGAGCTCTGAGTTCAATGCCACGTCAATAGCTGATGTGGACAAGCGGGTGAAACGGCGGCTACTTATGGGTAACTCTTTTCTTCCTCTTTCTATGTGTTGCCATGGCGCTTGTGCTTGTATCTCCCTTCTCTCTCTCTCTCTCTCTCTGTTAAATACATTTGTATTTTTATGAGTCCTTGGTACCCTCTATGTCCACCCTCAAGGTCCCAGCCTGTTGGTAAACTTCTCCAACCCTGCTCCCACCTCTCCCCATCGCCCGTCTCCCACAGTAACTAACAGTTACCCCTATAGGCAGCTACACATCCCTCCAAAGATTAGACTGGTGGTCAGGCACCTCTCCTCAGGTACTGCAGAGTCTTTACACATAACGGAAAGTTAATGGTCAACGAATAAGGTCTTGAAGAACACTGGACCATTTTGACACGGTTTCATGTTCACTAATTTAGGCGAAAATCTTCCTGTAATATCTGAAACACCCTCAGTCCTTCCTTCCCCCTCCCCATGCTGATACTCATGGCTTGGAGGGGAACTGTATACGAGGAGCCGGTCCATCCCATTATATCTTTGGCATTGCCGTGGAGAACATGAGAGCAAGTATCTTTGAAGGGTCTCTATCAGCAGAGTCTCTTTGGATGACATAGCGCTTCATTCAATCAAATCCACCATCTGGAAGTCTCCGGGTGAAGACAAATCATCGAACTTATGTTGGGAGAATGTCTTTTGGATTCATTTATTCAACAAACTCTACTGCAGTGCTTGCCTTGCCTTCTTCCAGATAGCGGGTTTGATTGAACAGACACCGAAGTCTTTAATATTGGTGACCTTTAACTTCCCATCCATCCTATGGCATGGTTTCCATCTCAGTCCCCTTGGCCAACGTGTCCCATCCATCCAACATATCAAGGGATGTCTTTCATCCTTCACAGTTCATTATCACCATATGCCCCTCATCTTCCTGTTTCAGACTGCCACCCTTCCTCAAGGGATGTCTTTCAGAGGGCCCTTCACAGTTCATTATCACCATATGCCCCTCGCCATCTTCCTGTTTCAGACTGCCACCCTGGGATGTCTTTCAGAGGGCCCTTCACAGTTCATTATCACCATATGCCCCTCGCCATCTTCCTGTTTCAGACTGCCACCCTACTCCTCAAGGGATGTCTTTCAGAGGGCCCTTCACAGTTCATTATCACCATATGCCCCTCGCCATCTTCCTGTTTCAGACTGCCACCCTACTCCTCAGGTATGCACTCGTTTGGCCTACAGTACTTGCATTCCAAGTGAGCATTATCACTCAAACAGCCACATCGTGGCATAAAGAGCCCGTCGATGAGAGACAGGCTCCAGATACTGTATCTACACTGTAGGTTCATCAACGGATGACTCAGTCAATTAGTATAAAACAAATTAAATGAATGCACAAATGAATAAAAGCGTGAATAGAATATCCCTTTCCCGACTCAGTGGAGGAAGATGCATCCCTTCAACAGTCGTGACTGACTGTTGAACGGGAATCACTCCACAGGGTTGGTGAGAAGGGACAAACGACATGGTTCTCAGACAATGTATGCCAATCAACTCCTAGATGACACCGTTCTGTACATAGTCTGTCCCTGTGACCCTTTCTTTTCCCTCTTTCAGACCTCGAACCCCCTGTGAAGTTCCACCTGACTGTTAAAGTGTGGTTTCAATATTTCTCCCTTGAATGGAAATATCTCAACTAATCTGGACTAACCACTAAACCAGACTAAATGCGTGAACCCCCACTAATATCTAACTAAAACTGCACTTCCTTAAACCTGGGAGCCTCGAGGCAGCGTTTCCATCTTGGTTTCTTATGGTTCTGTTTCCTTTATTTTACATGATTTTGTTTTCAAAGGCAGAAATGGATCCTGTACAATGTACGTTGTTTACCAGCATGGAGACTTAAATCAGTCAGACATTCAGACATCCTGAGCTTGTATATACTGTTACTGTTATGGAATGGTGCCTGCAGGTTTCTCCCATACAGAGGCAGATCTTACTTCAACAGGTGACGACATTGGCCTGTAAATTGGGGGGGGCGGGGGAGACAAAACTCCACCTATTTCCTCTAAAAGTGAACTTTTCCATCCTTCTCATCTTTCATCAGTTGAGGAATCTTTCCCCTGCCTGACTCAGTCCTGTTGTTTTCATACCTGATGATGTCACTGTTGATGCTCCGCCCCTTCATTCCAACACTGTCTATAACCCCCAGCTCTCATTTATATGACCTGTGTTATTGAGATGTTTTTAATCCCAACTTTTTTATTTGCAGTTTCCTTTTATACTTTACAGGTCTGATTAGTCTGATTGCCATGGAGACTATGGAAGTCTTTAGAGCAGCCCTGAACGTCTGTTAGATTTGACACTGTGCTCCATGCCTGCTTTGACACACAGCGTTCCCGACTCTCTCTGTGCATCTGCTGCTGCGTCACTGGAGTTCTAGCACAGAAAAAGCCAGGTCTTGTCAAAGTTCTACTCATTTAGGATTAAACCAGCGTGTGCTGGACACTTGATGAGGCTGGGTGTGAGAGCGGGAGAGAGAGAGTGTAGTGCTATAGCTACACAGACATCGGCTGCTGAGGAGTCCAAGTAAACCACTCACCTAGGACAGATGAGCTGAGCTGGGCGTGTGTGTGTGTGTATGGATAGCGTGATTTCAGGACGGGGGCAGCGCTGACAGCTGGATTAGGTGCCCATGACAACAGTGAAGGGGGATCCTGTTAGCTAGGCCCTGCTGAAAGACGATCGTGCCCCTACAGCTCAGTCAGTATGTGTGTGGAGGGTTGATGAGACTTGGCATGATGCTTAATAAAGCACAACCACTCCTCTTTTCTCATGACTCCCTCTTAATCAATAGAACATGTGTCTTACTGAGAGAGAGAGAGAGAGAGAGAGAGAGAGAGAGAGAGAGAGAGAGAGAGAGAGAGAGAGAGAGAGAGAGAGAGAGAGAGAGAGAGAGAGAGAGAGAGAGGAGAGAGCGAGAGGGCTTGCATGGAGATTTGCCTGGTCAGCATGTCTGTGTGTGTGAGGAGTATGAGGTACGTTTGTGTGTGTGTGTGTGTGCACCCACTCTCTACCTCTTCACTCCTGACGCCAGCAGAGCAGATCAGTCAAGTCTGCCCAGAGCATGTGTGAGCATGGCAGGGGTGGATGAGAGGAGAGAGAGACAGACAGAGAAACAGTGAGATGGAGGGGTGTGATGATGGGGGTATTTGGTGGGCAAGTCAGGGGTGTCTCTGTTGATTTGTACTGGCTCTCAGCCAACACACCACTGGCCCTGCTGCCGCTGCTCACACAAACAAGACAGACAAGTAATCTTCATCTGTCACCACGGAGATGAGAGCTGGTTCCCTTGAACGGGTCCCTCCAACCGTCAATCTCCCCCAGAATGTCTCCCACGGAAACTCCCCCAATCCCCCACTGCCCTTTACAAAAAATAGGTGTTACCCTGTCCACCTTCCTCTCAGCTTCAGCATGTTGAAATTGAGACACAGGGAAGTGGAAAGGATGGTTGTGAATAGAAGAGCGTTAGCCTTTGTAGCGTAGTTGCAATACAGTGTGCATGAGACAGAAACATTCAGGGGTGGGAGAGGGGAGGGGGTTCAGAGGGGCTGTTCGGGGGTAGGCTTTGCATGTCCAGTACATCAATCAGAGTGTGTTTGGGCGGGCGGCGGGTCTGTGTTCCTGTGTGCAGCCTCTTGCCCTGGGGGTGGGCAGGCCTGGCTCATCAGAGGAGGAGAGGGGCTCTGAGCAGGACTCACGCTAAGCTAATTATAGGGCCCATTGCCTTCAGTAGTATAAATCAGTCTGACCCATTATCAGCCCCATGCACACACACACACACACACACACACACACACACACACACACACACACACACACACACACACACACACACACACACACACACACACACACACACACACACACACACACACACACACACACACACACACCTGAGTGGGACGTTTGCAGGGATCCACTGCCATACCCTACAGCACCCATCAGACAAGCTACACTATATATACAAAAGTATGTGGACACCCCTTCAACTTAGTGGATTCAGCTATTTCAACCACACCCATTGCTGACAGGTGTATATAATCAAGCACACAGCCATGCAATCTCCATAGACAAACATTGACAATGGAATGGCCTTACTGTGGCACCGTTTTAGAATGACACCTTTCCAACAAGTCAGTTCGTCACATTTCTGCCCTGCTAGAGCTGCCCCGGTCAACTGTAAGTGCTGTTATTGTGAAGTGGAAACGTCTAGGAGCAACAATGTCTCAGCCGTGAAGTGGTAGGCCTCACAAGCTCACAGAACAGGACCGTTGAGTAGCGTGTACAATTCGTCTGTCCTCGGTTGCAACACTCACTACCGAGTTCCAGACTGCTTCTGGAAGTAACGTCAGCACCAGAACTGTTCATCAGGAGCTTCATGAGATGGGTTTCCATGGCCGAGCATCTGCACACAAGCCTAAGATCACCATACGCAACGCCAAGCGTCGGCTGGAGTGGTGTAAAGTTTGCTGCCATTGGACCGTGGAGCTTTGGAAACGCGTTCTCTGGAGTGATGAATCACACTTCACCATCTGGCAGTCCGACGGACAAATCTGTGTTTGGCGGATTCCAGAAGAACGCTACCTGCCACAATGTGCCAACTGTAGAGTTTGGTGGAGGAGGAATAATGGACTGGGGCTGTTTTTCATGGTTCGGGCTAAGGCCCCTTAGTTCCAGTGAAGGGAAATCCTAACGCAACAGTATACAATGACATTCTAGACGATTCTGTGCTTCCAACTTTGTGGCAACAGTTTGGGGAAGGCCCTTTCCTGTTTCAGCATGACAATGCCCCCGTGCACAAAATGAAGTCCATACAGAAATCGAACATCTTTGAGATGAATTAGAACGCCGACTGTGAGCCAGGCCTAATCGCCCAACACCAGTGCCCAACCTCACTAATGCTGTTGTGGCTGAGTGGAAGCAAGTTCCCACAGCAATGTTCCAACATCTAGTGCAAATCCTTCCCAGAAGAGTGGAGGCTGTTATAGCAGCAAAGGGGGGACCAACTCCATATTATTGACCATGATTTTGGAATGACATGTTCGACGACCAGGTGGTCATGTAGTTTACCAGGAAGATAGAGTATCTCTCCTTCTCCTATTCCCTCTGTGTTTTCCTGTTCTGGGAATTAGGTTCAGTATCCCAAAACGTTATCTGCAGTTCTATGAAACACACCAGCAGCCTCATTGAAGTAGAGCCATTTTGCCACTGACAGCTTCCCTGTGTTGGTAGAATCTGGCCACCATGCTGGCTCTCACAGCACCCACCTGCCGTTTGGTTTTGCTGCAAACAGACGGCCATGTTGGATCAGCCCGCTGATGAGATGCCGTCAGTCCGTGACACTACACTCATTGACAGTATTATGCTAATGCTGTGACCTCTAGAGCAGGGCATGTTAGCTAGCCACTCTGAAAGGGTTTATCCTCTTCCCTCCTCCCTTAAAGCAGGCACAGAACCTCTTTGCATTTATTGAGCTGGAAATAGATGCCAGAGAGACAAGTCCATGTCCAAATAGCCAGAGCCATTTCAGCGTCTGCTGTCACCTTTAAAGGGATAGTTTGGGATTTTGGCTGAACTCGTGGATACCATTTTTTATGCCTCTGTGTCCAGTATGAAGGAAGTTAGAGGTAGTTTTGCGAGCCAATGCTAACTAGCATTATCACTAGCTGTACCCAAAGACTTCCAGTCTTTGTGCTGAGCTAGTTAGCCTTGCTCTCGAAACTACCTCTGAACTTCCTTCATACAGGACGCAGAGACATAAAAATGGTATCCACGAGTTTGGGGAAGTAGATGAACTATCCCTTTAGCTAAGCACAGTCAACTGAGTTTTTTCCAGGACATATCAGAAGCCTGCCAGACCCAAGTAGTTTTAATCTGAAACTGTTCTTTATTAAATATTGTAGCCTATTATTGAGCCCCGTTCTAATAGCAGTGTACCGTTTCACCGTCCTCAGCCGTTTCTGACACCCATTGGGGATTAGTGAGCTCAGCTTTCCTATAGCAACATTGGGCTGTGCAGGTAAAGTGGAGATGCCATTAGGTGCTGTTTGTTTTGGGATTAGCTCAGGCAATATTCACAAGTCAGAGCAAACCTTATCTTGGCCACATACAAGAACATTTTTCCTGGAGTCAAAATATACACATTCGGTCCTAAGTACTACTACTCGATCCCACCACCACTTATAGACTCTCGTGTTTTCTCTACTTCACCTTCAGTATCGTTTTTGACTCAATGTTTTCTTGACGTTTTTTTGGAAACAGGGCTTTCCTGTCTTAACTCGGCTACTGAGTTCCTCTCCTTTATCAACTCATGTTGCCCATTAATCTCTTGTTTGTGTTTTGTAGAAATCTGTGAGTCCTGAGTATGAGTTTATAGTCGGTCTGTGACATGTTTATGAACCGTCAATGAAATTCCAACTGTGTACCGTCTCATAACCTGTCACTGGTCTGATGGACAACCACAATGTCTTGACACGTGCTTAGTATCGTGGGAATGAAGTCTGAATGGGTATGGAGAAAAAGCAATATGCCCTGAATACACGACGTCACCCTGTTGTGTATTTCCCCATTGTATGCAGCCTCTTCTCAACCCACCTGTCATATCTTCACTGTCTACTATTTCTCTCTTTAGACTCCGTTCTGCTCTTTAGATATGCGTGCCAGTCAGTAGGTTAACACCCCTCCCCTGCCCCCCGCCCCCCCCGCCTCTCTTTTCTCCCACTGTATATTTTTGTTTTACCCAGAAACCTGTGCGGTGAACAATGGCGGCTGTGACCGGACCTGCAAGGACACGGCTACAGGGGTCCGCTGCAGCTGCCCCGTGGGATTCACCCTGCAGCCAGACGGCAAGACCTGCAAAGGTCAGTGTATAGGTGTGTCCGTGTGGCCCTACTGTCCCCTACGGCTCTCCTCTATCTTCTTCACTTCACCCTCTCTCTCTCTCTCTCTCTCTCTCCCTCTCTCTCTCTCTCTCTCTCTCTCTCTCTCTCTCTCTCTCTCTCTCTCTCTCTCTCTCTCTCTCTCTCTATGTGACGAGAGGCTTTTACTCATGCCTTGATAGCACCCAACCCTTTAGTGTGCTCATCTTAAGAACACACTGCTAGTGCTGTTAACAATGGAGGCACATTCCGTATCAGCACTCAACCGTATTTGGCAAATGTAACGCAATATGGGCAAGTGATGTGGTATTGAACGGTATTGAGTTGAGAGGATCCTTTGCGGAGGTGGTCCAGGGGTCTGGTGGTCCAGGGGTCTGGTGGTCCAGGGGTCTGGTATCTGTGGCTGGTATGAGTGGTATCTGAGTGATCTTGGGCCAAGACCAACCAACCCTGCGGCACAAAGTTCACTTCCCCTCCTCGCATGGAGGAGAGGGAGACTCCGGTCTCCAGCGCGGTCACTGGCAGTGCTGCTGTTGTTGTTGATGTTGCCGCCAAACGCTTCCACTTCCCAAATTCCGCCTGTGACATCAAAGACGGCGACCCAGGCTCTACCGGGCTGCCACACAGTCACAGCGAAAGGGACCTTTTTCTAGCAGATAGTTGATTTAGGCTTGTCCCTAAACAAACAGGGCCGTTGATGGTTCTGACCCCAGGGTCACCCAAACGGAAAATACAGTGGTTCATGTGGAGCGGTGTTGTTTGTTTCAGGGATCATTGATATGTCTGAGGAACAGCGACGAACAGCGACACTGTGGTCTGTCTTGCATGAGACACACTTGGGTGCATCTCAAGCGGATAGTGGCTACTTTCTCTCCTCATCTCCTAATCTCCTTTCCTTCATCTGCACTAATCAGAAAGAAGAGACTGGGGAAGAGAAAACAAAAGGCCTGAGAGTTTTCCTCGGGCTGTTGAGTTGAGTTGGTTCACATCAGAACAGTTGAAGAAGAACTACACTGAGGATGTGGGGAGGGCTGTTACATCGCTGCTCAACCTATTCTGCCAACATGTGACAAGACATGTTTGAGGAGGGGAGCTGCTGTAGGAGTCGCCATAGCAATGACTTGTAGGTTACATGGCGGCGACTCTCTATGTCCAATGTCATGTGTGTGTGTGTGTGTGTGTGTGTGTGTGTGTGTGTGTGTGTGTGTGTGTGTGTGTGTGTGTGTGTGTGTGTGTGTGTGTGTGTGTGTGTGTGTGTGTGTGTGTGTGTGTGTGTGTGTGTGTGTGTGTGTGTGTGTGTGTGTGTGTGTACCTGTGTGTACCTGTGTGTACCTGTGTGTACCTATGTGTACCTATGTGTACCTGTGTGTACCTGTGTGTACCTGTGTGTACCTGTGTGTACCTGTGTGTGTGTGTATTTCGTGTCAAGAAGTTTGAGAATGTGCCATGTAAGTGTGAAATACTGGAGCCGGGGCTGTCTGGCTGGCAGGCAGACGACGCGACTTCAAACTTTCAGCTGTTTGAACAGTGAGGCCCACGCTGCACTGTCTCTCTCTTTTCCTCTCACACACATATAGTACACACACACACACAGACTCACACAGACTCATACAGCGCCACCCAGCTGTATAGTGGGGAGACACAAAATAGGGTGCTAACAGAGAACATTACCACCTACCACCATCCATCATATCTCCAGCATAGAGAATGGGCACCATCCATCTCCACCATCCATCATATCTCCAACATAGAGAATGGGCACCATCCATCTCCACCATCCATCATATCTCCAGCATAGAGAATGGGCACCATCCATCTCCACCATCCATCATATCTCCAACATAGAGAATAGGCACCATCCATCTCCACCATCCATCATATCTCCAGCATAGAGAATGGGCACCATCCATCTCCACCATCCATCATATCTCCAGCATGGAGAATAGGCACCATCCATCTCCACCATCCATCATATCTCCAGCATAGAGAATGGGCACCATCCATCATATCTCCAGCATAGAGAATAGGCACCATCTCCACCATCCATCATATCTCCAGCATAGAGAATGGGCACCATCCATCTCCACCATCCATCATATCTCCAGCATAGAGAATAGGCACCATCCATCTCCACCATCCATCATATCTCCAGCATGGAGAATAGGCACCATCCATCTCCACCATCCATCATATCTCCAGCATAGAGAATAGGCACCATCCATCATATCTCCAGCATAGAGAATAGGCATATCGTTCATTCTCAGTTGTCATGTCAGCTCTTTAGTTAGAGTGAGGCAGAGCATGGGGACAGTTTTGTTTGGACATGTTATATCAGTGGCACCATAATGGCCAATGAAACCAGTTGATCATGATATATCGTAGAATCCTCTATGGCAACACCATTGTCTGCTAACGAGGTTAGCTGTGACTGGAAGGGTCCAGCCCTGCATTGGATGCAGTGTGAGAAAACATCTAGTCTCTCTGTCGCTCCAATGTCAAGTTCAAACCCCAGCAGCTTGTGTGAACAACTTCCACTCCCATCTGTCTCCCATCTGTCTCCCGTCTGTCTCCCGTCTGTCTCCCGTCTGTGTCCCGTCTGTCTCCCGTCTGTCTCCCGTCTGTCTCCTGTCTGTCTCCTGTCTGTCTCCCGTCTGCCATTGATTTGTGAGCTTAACAGGACAACCAAGCCTTTATGGTGCAGGAAAACGCTGTGTTTTCCGGGGGCCAGTTGAGTGGAGAAGATGGATAGGGCTGCAGTCCAGCTGTGTACCGCCCAGATAATGTGGCTGAGTTAGGCCCCGGGGCTCCATAAATCCACCAGTGATTGACCTGATCTGAGCTGGAGCTGAGAGACACATCCATCACCCATCACCATCCATCAGCTGGGCATGAAGGGGTGGAGGGATGGACCAGGAAAACATGGAGAGAGCCATCTGCCACTGACTGCAAACACACACACACACACACACACACACACACACACACACACACACACACACACACACACACACACACACACACACACACACACACACACACATACACACACACACACACACACACACACACACACACACACACACACACACACACACACACACACACACACACACACTTACATGATAGACATGCACATGCAGGCACGGTGCATATACACACATGTGCATGCACGCACAAGTTAACCATACACTAGTCAACAATCAATACACACATCCACTCTGACTACACATCCACACTGACTACACACAAAAGCACATACTCAAACATATCAGGAAGGGAAACTATAAACTCTGAACTCCTCTCCAGTCTCCACCCAGCCAGCATTACTTCTGGATCGTCTCCCACTGAGCCTAGTCAGTCAGCCAGGGGTTTTATTGATCAAGACATTTTATTCAGACCACCTGTCCCACCTTGTCGCCATGCTGCCCCCTGCCTGGACCAAATCGTTCTGTAACCTTGGTAACAGCACACACAGATCTGTAACAGGTTAAATGGGCTGACAGGGTCTTGGCTAAGCTAGCTGATATCACAGCTGAGCTGACCACAGGAGTGTAGTGTGTGACTGTGCTCTAATGTTGAATACTGAAGATAGTCATGTGTTATAGCATACCGGGTTGTGCCAGTGGTGTGTTGTAACGTGCAGATAGGCCCAGGGGGTAGAGGTGTTTTTATAGCATAGAGATAGTAGGTAGTGATGTGTTGTTAATGTAGATAGAGTATTGTAGACAGCAGTTTGTGGTTTTGTGGGGTTAGTAGTTAGCTGGGAGGTAAATGTCATGCTGTGAGGTACTGTAGACAGAGCCCTCTGTCTCTCTGCTCTGTCTCTCTGTGTGCCAGACCCTGTGGGACCTGCACCATCCTACCCCCCCCCCCCCTAACATAATCATTTCAATATAAACTATTTAGGGCATGTTTAAATCCCAGGCGTCTGATAAACAGCCTTTCATCTGTGCTGACAGACGAGACGGTTCCCTAACTCCACGATGACAGACGCGCCAATGGAAGGAGGCGTTTTTATCACAGGGCTCTCCTGCGGACGGAGGGAGAGACGGAGGGAAGAGAGGGAGAGGCGGAGGAAGAAAGGGAGAAGAAAAGTGATTTTGTGAACAGTTTCCAGATGTTTGATTAGAAGGTGCGTGTCGGTGGGTGGATGAGTTTGTGTGTGTGTGTGTGTGTGTATGTGTGTGTGTGTGTGTGTGTGTGTGTGTGTGTGTGTGTGTGTGTGTGTGTGTGTGTGTGTGTGTGTGTGTGTGTGTGTGTGTGTGTGTGTGTGTGTGTGTGTGTGAGTGTGTGAGTGTGTGAGTGTGTGAGTGTGTGAGTGTGTGAGTGTGTGAGTGTGTGAGTGAGTGAGTGAGTGAGTGAGTGAGTGAGTGTGTGTGTGTGTGTGTCGGTGCAGGGAGACTGAGCTGCTCAGTTGTACAGTGTGTGTATGGGCACCTGAGACACGTCTTCACTGGCCTGCATTCCTCTCCCCAGTACCAGCGAAAGCCTGAACACACACACACACACATCCAGTAATCCAATCAAAGAGCCATTACAGGAGTCACTTAACACAGACAAGGACAAACCAGGTGATAGGCTACAAGCTCGTTGGTTTATAAGGGGACATACTTTATGTTGCTCAGCTAATCTCAGTAAATTAACTGTATCATAGTCAGCAACACCTTTGATTCTCACCCTCACCTTCCCGCCTACCGCTCCCACTAGCTTTATTGTCATAGCTTCACTATCACTTTGTGCCCTCAAAAGACTGGAAGCTACTGTACGGAGTCGCTTCCCCATAAACTCCTCCTCTAGCCCCACTCGTCCAGACAGAAAGCCTCCAGAAAGTGCCAACGCTCTCAACAGCCCACGGTATTAACATGTCAGGCCCAGTAATCTCCACAATAACACTCCTATCTCCATCACCTTACATGACTCTGGCCCAGCTCCGGCCCTCAACCGTTCCGGCTCTCCCTCCGTCAGGCCGGCGTCGGCCCTGCCTGCTGTTTTATTTTACTGTTGTGTTGCTCTTTACAGGAGTTGCTCTTGGCCCAGATGTGGCCCATAGAGCCTCTGTTATTAGACGGAGGAGAGTCTTTAGGGACAAAGCAAACAGAGCGGGCCGTTTAAGTCCTCTGATAAATACCCGGCCGGCTCTGGCCCGAGCCGCCCGTCGTCTCCCAAATTAGCAGCCTGAGGTGGTCACACTGAGGTAAACTCTGCTTTTTATGAACAGTAGATCCCCCCTTCTCCCGTCCCCAAATTATTTGGACAGGTTCGGGTTTCCACAAATGTATTACATTTAATTGCTTTTTACTGTAAATATTTTGTAAAACTACACAGTTTCCCCGAGGCGCGTACCAAGGCTACCCGAGCGCTCAGAGATAAGCCTGCAGCAGCAGCCAAAGAGCTTCCACATTCCTCATCTCTCTCTCACTCACTCTCTCTCCAATGGCTGCAGTTCATGTTACAATACAACCTTTATTTCTTCTTCTCTTTCTTTATTTCTGTCTTGTTTGCTGCCTCTCCCTCTTTCCGTTCTCCATCTACTATGCTTCTACACCTGCATTGCTTGCTGTTCGGGGTTTTAGGCTGGGTTTCTGTACAGCACTTTGTGACATCAGCTGATGTACGAAGAATTTTATAAATACATATGATTGATTGATTGATACTATCTTTGTCTTTTGAGAGGACTATTATCGACTCAGAAGCATCTTATGCAACAACGACCTTCCAGTTGATCCCTCTGAGTTTTACTTACTGTATTGAGGTCGAGGGCCAGAGGTCAACGTTCAGCCATATTCTCATTTACCGGTCTATTATTTATCCTACACTGTTGTTAATTACAAACAATCCTAATCATCTGTTGAACCCTGATGTTAGCCCTTCCCATTTGGCTCTCAGCCTTCCCAGCAGCAGCAGTGTGCCC